>NC_091985.1:7052986-7077986 GCF_044704955.1 Pristiophorus japonicus | reverse complement strand
CTCACACACATCACACTCTCACACACACATCGCACTCTCACACACACATCGCACTCTCACACACACATCACACTCTCACACACATCGCACTCTCACACACACATCAGACTCTCTCACACATCGCACTCTCACACACACATCACACTCTCACACACACATCGCACTCTCACACACATCACACTCTCAAACACATCACACTCTCACACAAATCGCACTCACACACACATCGCACTCTCACACACACATCACACTCTCACACACACATCACTTTCTAACACACATCGCATTCTCACACACACACATCGCACTCTCACAGGCACATCACACTCTCACAGACATCGCACTCTCACAAACACACACATCACACTCTCACACACATCACACTCTCACACACATCGCACTCACGCACACATCACACTCTCACACACATCGCACTCTCACACACATCACACTCTCTCACACATCGCACTCTCTCACACACATCACACTCTCACACACACATCGCACTCTCACACACATCACACTCTCACACACATTGCACTCTCACACACATCACACTCTCACACACATCACACTCTCACACACATCGCACTCTCACACACACATCAGACTCTCTCACACATCGCACTCTCACACACACATCACACTCTCACACACACATCGCACTCTCACGCACATCACACTCTCACACACATCACACTCTCACACACATTGCACTCTCACACACATCGCACTCTCACACACATCACACTCTCACACACACATCAGACTCTCTCACACATCAAACTCTCACACACACATCACTTTCTAACACACATCGCATTCTCACACACACATTGCACTATCACACGCACATCACACTCTCACAGACATCGCACTCTCACAAACACAGACATCATACTCTCACACACATCATACTCTCACACACATCGCACTCACGCACACATCACACTCTCACACACATCGCACTCTCACACACACATCACACTCTCTCACACATCGCACTCTCACACACACATCACACTCTCACACGCACATCACACTCTCACACACATCACACTCTCACACACACATCACACTCTCACACACACCGCACTCTCATAAACACACACATCGCACTCTCACACACACATCACACTCTCACACACACATCGCACTCTCACACATATCACACTCACACACACATCGACCTCTCACAGACACATCGCACTCTCACACACACATCACATTCTCACACACATCGCACACTCACACACACATCACACTCTCACACACACATCACACTCTCACACACACATCACACTCTCACACACACATCACACTCTCACACACACATCGCACTCTCACACACACATCACACTCTCACACACACATCACACTCTCACACACACATCGCACTCTCACACACACATCGCACTCTCACACACACATCACACTCTCACACACACATCGCACTCTCACACACATCACACTCTCACACACATCGCAATCTCACACACACATCGCACTCTCACACACACATCACACTCTCACACACACATCACACTCTCACACACACATCACATTCTCACACACATCGCACTCTCACACACACACACACACATCGCAGTCTCACACACACATCACACTCTCACACACACATCGCACTCTCACACACATCACACTCTCACACACACATCGCACTCTCACACACATCACACTCTCACACACACATCACATTCTCACACACATCGCACACTCACACACATACACATCGCAGTCTCACACACACATCGCACTCTCACACACACATCGCACTCTCACACACATCGCACTTTCTCACACACATCACACTCTCACACACACATCACACTCTCTCACACACATCGCACTCTCACACACACATCGCACTCTCACACACACTTCTCACTCTCACACACATCGCACTCACATACACATCACACTCTCCCACACACATCGCACTCTCACACACACATCGCACTCTCACACACACATCGCACTCTCACACACACACATCGCACTCTCACACACATCGCACTCTCACACACACATCACACTCTCACACACACATCGCACTCTCACACACACATCGCACTCACACACACACATCGCACTCACACACACACATCGCACTCTCACACACATCGCACTCTCACACACACATCGCACTCACACACACACATCGCACTCACACACAAACATCGCACTCTCACACACACATCACACTCTCACACACACATCACACTCTCACACACATCACACTCTCAAACACATCACACTCTCACACACACATCGCACTCACACACACACATCGCACTCACACACAAACATCGCACTCTCACACACACATCACACTCTCACACACACATCACACTCTCACACACACATCACACTCTCACACACATCGCACTCTCACACACATCGCACTCTCACACACACATCGCACTCACACACACACATCGCACTCACACACAAACATCGCACTCTCACACACACATCACACTCTCACACACACATCACACTCTCACACACACATCACACTCTCACACACATCGCACTCTCACACACACATCGCACTCACACACACACATCGCACTCTCACACACACATCACACTCTCACACACACATCACACTCTCACACACACATCACACTCTCACACACATCGCACTCTCACACACACATCGCACTCAGACACACACATCGCACTCACACACAAACATCGCACTCTCACACACACATCGCACTCTCACACACACATCACACTCTCACACACACATCACACTCTCACACACACATCACACTCTCACACATATCGAACTCTCGCACACATCACACTCTCAAACACACATCACACTCTCACACACACATTGCACACTCACACAAATCGCACTCTCACACACACATCACACTCTCACACAAACATCGCACTCTCACACACATCGCACTCTCACACACACATCACACTCTCACACACACATCACACTCTCACACACACATCACACTCTCACACACACATCGCACTCTCACATACACTGCACTGACACACACATCGCTCTGACACACACACATCACACTAACACACACACATCACACTCTCACACACATCACACTCTCACACACATCGCACTCTCACACACACATCACACTCTCACACACACATCACACTCTCACACACACATCACTCTCACACACACGTATCGCACTCTCACACACACAGCACTCTCACACACACATCGCACTCTCACATACACTGCACTGACACACACATCGCTCTGACACACACACATCACACAAACACACACACATCACACTCTCACACACATCACACTCTCACACACATCGCACTCTCACACACACATCACACTCTCACACACACATCACACTCTCACACACACATCACTCTCACACACACGTATCGCACTCTCACACACACAGCACTCTCACACACACATCGCACTCACACACACATCGCACTCACACACATCGCATTCACACACACACATAACACTCTCTCACACACATCGCACTCTCACATACACATCGCACTCTCACACACACACATCGCACTCTCACAGACACATCGCACTCTCACACACACATCGCACTCTCACACACACATCACACTCGCACACCTATCGCACTCTCACACACATCGCACTCTCACACACACATCGCACTCACACACACATCGCACTCTCACACACACATCACACTCTCACACACCTATCGCACTCTCACACACATCGCACTCTCACACACACATCACACTCACACACCTATCGCACTCTCACACACATCGCACTCTCACACACACATCGCACTCACACACACATCGCACTCTCACACACACATCGCACTCTCACACTCTCACACACCTATCGCACTCTCACACACATCGCACTCACACACACACATCACACTCTCACACACATCGCACTCTCACACACACATCGCACTCACACACACACATCGCACTCTCACACACACATCGCACTCTCACACACATCGCACTCTCACACACACATCACACTCTCACACACCTATCGCACTCTCACACACATCGCACTCTCACACACACATCGCACTCACACACACACATCGCACTCACACACAAAAATCGCACTCTCACACACACATCACACTCTCAAACACACATCACACTCTCACACACACATCACACTCTCACACACATCGCACTCTCACACACACATCACACTCTCACACACACATCGCACTCACACACACACATCGCACTCACACACACACATCGCACTCTCACACACATCGCACTCTCACACACACATCGCACTCTCACACACCTATCGCACTCTCACACACATTGCACTCTCACACACCTATCGCACTCTCACACACATCGCACTCTCACACACACATCGCACTCACACACACACATCGCACTCACACACAAACATCGCACTCTCACACACACATCGCACTCTCACACACACATCACACTCTCACACACCTATCGCACTCTCACACACATTGCACTCTCACACACACATCGCACTCACACACACACATCACACTCACATACACATCACACTCTCACACACATCGCACTCTCACACACACATCGCACTCACACACACACATCGCACTCTCACACACACATCGCACTCTCACAGACACATCGCACTCTCACACACACATCACACTCTCTCACACACATCGCACTCTCACACACACATCGCACTCTCACACACACACATCACACTCTCTCACACACATCGCACTCTCACACACACATCACACTCTCATACACACACATCGCACTCTCACAGATACATCGCACTTTCACACACATCGCACTCTCACACACATCGCACTCTCACACACACATCGCACTCACACACACATCGCACTCTCACACACACATCGCACTCTCACACTCTCACACACCTATCGCACTCTCACACACATCGCACTCACACACACACATCACACTCTCACACACATCGCACTCTCACACACACATCGCACTCACACACACACATCGCACTCTCACACACACATCGCACTCTCACACACATCGCACTCTCACACACACATCACACTCTCACACACCTATCGCACTCTCACACACATCGCACTCTCACACACACATCGCACTCACACACACACATCGCACTCACACACAAAAATCGCACTCTCACACACACATCACACTCTCAAACACACATCACACTCTCACACACACATCACACTCTCACACACATCGCACTCTCACACACACATCACACTCTCACACACACATCGCACTCACACACACACATCGCACTCACACACACACATCGCACTCTCACACACATCGCACTCTCACACACACATCGCACTCTCACACACCTATCGCACTCTCACACACATTGCACTCTCACACACACATCGCACTCACACACACACATCACACTCACACACACATCACACTCTCACACACATCGCACTCTCACACACACATCGCACTCACACACACACATCGCACTCTCTCACACACATCGCACTCTCACACACACATCGCACTCTCACACACACATCGCACTCTCACACACATCGCACTCTCATACACACATCACACTCTCACACACCTATCGCACTCTCACACACATCGCACTCTCACACACACATCGCACTCACACACACACATCGCACTCACACACAAACATCGCACTCTCACACACACATCGCACTCTCACACACACATCACACTCTCACACACCTATCGCACTCTCACACACATTGCACTCTCACACACACATCGCACTCACACACACACATCACACTCACATACACATCACACTCTCACACACATCGCACTCTCACACACACATCGCACTCACACACACACATCGCACTCTCACACACACATCGCACTCTCACAGACACATCGCACTCTCACACACACATCACACTCTCTCACACACATCGCACTCTCACACACACATCGCACTCTCACACACACACATCACACTCTCTCACACACATCGCACTCTCACACACACATCACACTCTCATACACACACATCGCACTCTCACAGATACATCGCACTTTCACACACATCGCACTCTCACACACACACATCACACTTTCACAGACACATCGCACTCTCACACACACATCGCACTTTCACAAACACATCGCACTCTCTCACACACATCGCACTCTCATACACACATCGCACTCTCACACACACACATCGCACTCTCACAGAAACATCGCACTCTCACACACACATCACACTCTCTCACACACATCGCACTCTCACACACACATCACATTCTCACACACATTGCACACTCACACACACATCACACTCTCACACACACATCACACTCTCACACACACATCACACTCTCACACACATTGCACTCTCACACACACATCACACTCTCACACACACATCACACTCTCACACAAACATCGCACTCTCACACACACATCACACTCTCATACACACATCACACTCTCACACACTCATCGCACTCTCAAACACATCACACTCTCATACACACATCACACTCTCACACACACATCACACTCTCACATAGATCGCACTGACACACACATCGCACTGACACAATCACATATCACACTCTCACACACATCGCACTCTCTCACACACACATCACACTCTCATACACATTGCACTCTCACACACACACATCGCACTCTCACACACACATCACACTCTCACACACACACATCGCACTCTCACAGAAACATCGCACTCTCACACACACATCACACTCTCTCACACACATCGCACTCTCACACACACATCACACTCTCATACACACACATCGCACTCTCACAGATACATCGCACTCTCACACACATCGCACTCTCACACACACACATCACACTTTCACAGACACATCGCACTCTCACACACACATCGCACTTTCACAAACACATCACACTCTCTCACGCACATCGCACTCTCATACACACATCGCACTCTCACACACACACATCGCACTCTCACAGAAACATCGCACTCTCACACACACATCACACTCTCTCACACACATCGCACTCTCACACACACATCACATTCTCACACACATCGCACACTCACACACACATCACACTCTCACACACACATCACACTCTCACACACACATCACACTCTCACACACATTGCACTCTCACACACACATCACACTCTCACACACACATCACACTCTCACACAAACATCGCACTCTCGCACACACATCACACTCTCATACACACATCACACTCTCACACACACTCATCGCACTCTCAAACACATCACACTCTCATACACACATCACACTCTCACACACACATCACACTCTCACATAGATCGCACTGACACACACATCGCACTGACACAATCACATATCACACTCTCACACACATCGCACTCTCTCACACACACATCACACTCTCATACACATCGCACTCTCACACACACACATCGCACTCTCACACACACATCACACTCTCACACATCACACTCTCTCACACACACATCACACTCACACACACACATCGCACTCTCACACACATATCGCACTCTCACACACAAATCGTACTCTCACACACACATCACACTCTCACACACACATCACACTCTCACACACACATCACACTGACACACACACATCACACTCTCACACACATCGCACTGACACACACACATCACACTGACACAAACACACATCGCACTCTCTCACACACACATCGCACTCTCACAGAAACATCGCACGCTCACACACACATCACACTCTCACACACATCGCACTCTCACACACACATCGCACTCTCACACACACACGTCGCACTCTCACACAGACACATCACACTCTCTCACACACATCGTACTCTCACACACACATTGCACTCTCACACACACACATCGCACTCTCACAGAAACATCGCACTCTCACACACACATCACACTCTCTCACACACATCGCACTCTCACACACATCGCACTCTCACACACACACATCGCACTCTCACAGAAACATCGCACTCTCTCACACACATCGCACTCTCACACACACATCGCACTCTCACACACACACATCGCACTCTCACAGACACATCGCACTCTCACACACACATCGCACTCTCACAGACACATCGCACTCTCACACACATCGCACTCTCACACACACACATCACACTTTCACAGACACATCGCACTCTCACACACACATCACACTCTCTCACACACATCGCACTCTCACACACACATCACATTCTCACACACATCGCACACTCACACACACATCACACTCTCACACACACATCACACTCTCACACACACATCACACTCTCACACACACATCACACTCTCACACACATTGCACTCTCACACACACATCACACTCTCACACACACATCACACTCTCACACACACATCACACTCTCACACACACATCACACTCTCACACACACTCATCGCACTCTCACACACATCACACTCTCATGCACACATCACACTCTCACACACACATCACACTCTCACACACACATCACACTCTCACATAGATCGCACTGACACACACATCGCACTGACACAATCACACATCACACTCTCACACACATCGCACTCTCTCTCACACACATCGCACTCTCTCACACACACATCACACTCTCACACACACACATCGCACTCTCACACACACACATCGCACTCTCACACACACATCACACTCTCACACATCACACTCTCTCACACACACATCCCACTCACACACACACATCGCACTCTCATACACATATCGCACTCTCACACACAAATCGCACTCTCACACACACATCGCACTCTCACACACACATCACACTTTCACACATTCACACTCGCACTCCCACACACTCACACTCACACTCCCACACACTCACACTCGCACACACACACACAAATCGCACTCTCACACACACATCGCACACTCACACACACATCACACTCACACTCTCACACACACACACACATATCGCACTGCCACACACTCACACTCACACACATACACATTGCAATCTCACACACAACACATCACACTCTCACACCTACACATCGCACTCTTACACACGCACATTGCACTCTCACACACACACATTGCATTCTCACACACACACACATCGCACTCTCACACACACACATACATCACACTCTCACACACACACACATCGCACTCTCATCAATACACATCGCACTCTCACACACACACATCACACTCTCACACACTCAAACTTATCGCACTCACACACACACATTGCAATCTCACACTCCGACACACATCGCACTCTCACAGACACACATCACACTCTCACACACTCACACTCGCACACACACATCGCACTCTCACACAAACATCGTACTCTCACACACACATCACACTCTTACACACTCAAACTCATCGCACTCACACATACACATCGCAATCTCACACACGAACACACATCGCACTCTCACACACACACAGCCCCCTCTCTCACATACATACACACATACACAAAACCCCCTCACAAACACACACAGCACCCTCTCTCTCTCACACACACACACACACACACACACACACACACACACACACACAGCCCCCTCTATAGTGTTCCTAACACAGATGCGACTGCACACAGGGAGGTTAAAGTAACAGTGACCTCAGTATTTATTGAGACACTCCAGAGTGAGTAACAGGCCTTACGGGCCGGCTTATATACAGTGCTCCCAAGGGATGTTGGGATCCCTTGAGGGGATGCTCTCACATGACACAGTGGCGTGACCATAGTTTACATTTTGTTGCTGCCGCCTGCTCTCTACCTGATCATGCAGGTTGGGGTGAACCAGCGAGAGTCTGGTTTTAAGTGTCCTTTTCTTGACTAGCTCAGCCGGGGGCACCCCTGTGAGCGAGTGGGGTCTCGTGCGGTTGCTGAGCAGTACTCGGGACAGGCGGGTTTGGAGTGAGCCTTCTGTGATTCATTTAAGGCTCTGTTTGATGGTTTGTACTGCCCGCTCTGCCTGCCCATTGGAGGCTGGTTTAAACGGGGCCGAGGTGACATGTTTGATCCCATTGTGGGTCATAAATTCTTTAAATTCGGCACTGGTGAAACATGGCCCGTTGTCACTGACCACGATGTCAGGCAGGCCGTGGGTGGCAAATATGGCCCTCAGGCTTTCAATGGTGGTGATGGCGGTGCTTCCCGACATTATTTCACATTCAATCCATTTTGAAAAAGCATCCACCACCACCAGGAACATTTTACTGAGAAACGGGCCCGCATAGTCGACATGGATCCTCGACCATGGTCTGGAGGGCCAGGACCACAAACTTAGTGGTGCCTCTCTGGGCACGTTGCTCAACTGAGCACACACGCTGCATTGCCGTACACAGGACTCTAAGTCAGAGTCGATACCGGGCTACCACACGTGGGATCTGGCTATCGCTTTCATCATTATTATACCCTGGTGTGTGCTGTGGAGATCCGAGATGAACGTCTCCCTGCCCTTTTAGGGTAGCACTACGCGGTTACCCCACAACAGGCAGTCTGCCTGAATGGACAGCTCGTCCTTTCGCCGCTGGAACGGCTTGATTGGCTCTTGCATTTCAACGGGGATGCTGGCCCAGCTCCCATGCAGTACACAGTTTTTTACTAGGGACAGCAGAGGATCTTGGCTGGTCCAAGTCCTAATCTGGCGGGCCGTGACAGGTGATTTATCATTTTCAAACACTTCCATGACTATCAACAAGTCTGCGGGCTGCGCCACCATCAACAAGTTTGCAGGCTGCGCCATTTCCACCCCGTGGTGGGCAATGGTAGCCGACTGAGAGCATCCGCACAGTTCTCGGTGCCTGGCCTGTGGCGGATGGTATAGTTATACGCTGATAGCGCGAGTGCCCACCTTTGTATGCGGGCGGAGGCATTAGTATTTATCCTCTTGTTCTCAGCGAACAGGGATGTGAGGGGCTTGTGATCAGTTTCCAGCTCAAATTTGAGGCCAAACAGGTCCTGATGCATTTTCTTTACCCCGAACACACATGCTAATGCCTCTTTCTCAATCATGCTGTAGGCCCTCTCGCCCTTAGACAAGCTCCTGGCGGCATAGGCGACAGGTTACAACTTCCCCGCAACGTTAGCTTGTTGTAATACACACCCGACTCCGTACGACGACGCATCACATGCTAGCACAAGTCTTTTACACGGGTTTTACAATACAAGCAGCTTGTTGGAGCATAAAATGTTTCTGACTTTCTCAAAAGCAATTACTTGTTTTTTTCCCCATACCCAGTTCTCACCTTTACGCAATAACACATGTAGGGGCTCTAAGAGGGTGCTTAACCCTGGTAGGAAGTTACCAAAATAGTTGAGGAGTCCCAGGAACGACCGCAGCTCCGTAACGTTCTGTGGCCTGGGAACGTCCCTGATAGCCTCTGTCTTGGCGACTGTGGGCCGAATGCCGTCCGCCGCGATCTTTCTCCCCAAAAACTCCACTTCTGTTGCCATGAAGACGCATTTCGACCTCTTCAGCCATAGCCCTACGCGATCCAGTCGCTGGAGGACCTCCTCCAGGTTTTGTAGGTGCTCGGCGGTGTCCTGACCCGTGACCAACATGTCGTCCTAAAAGACCACCGTGTGTGGTACCGACTTGAGTCGGCTCTCCATGTTTCTCTGGAAGATAGCTGCAGCCGACCGAATTCCAACAGGCATCTGTTGTAGATGAACAGTCCCTTGTGCGTGTTGATGCAGGTGAGGCCCTTCAAAGACTCCTCCAGCTCCTGCGTCATGTAGGTCGAAGTCAGGTCGAGCTTGGTGAACATCTTGCCTCCTGCCTGCGTCGCAAATAGGTCGTCTGCCTTAGGTAGCGGGTATTGGTCCTGTAGCGAGAAACGATTAATAGTTACTTTATAATCGCCGCAAATCCTGATCGTGCCATCACTTTTGAGTACTGGAACAATCGGGCTGGCCCACTCGCTGAATTCCACTGGGGAGATGATGCCCTCGCGTTGCAGCCTGTCCAGCTCGATTTCCACTCCCTCCCTCATCATGTGAGGTACCGCTCGCGCCTTGTGGTGAATGGGTCGTGCCTCTGGGACCAAGTGGATCCGCACCTTTGCCCCGGAAAAGTTTTCAATGCCTGGCTCAAAAAGGGAAGGAAATTTGTTAAGAACCTGGGTACATGAGGCCTCATCGACATGTGATAGCGCTCGGATGTCATCCCAGTTCCAGCGGATTTTGCCCAGCCAGCTCCTTCCAAGCAGTGTGGGGGCATCGCCCGGAACAATCCAGAGTGGCAGTTCATGCACCATGCCCTCGTAGGTGACCTTGATCATGGCGCTGCCCAGGACAGTGATAAGCTCTTTGGTGTACGTTCTCAGGTTCGTGTGGATAGGGCTCAGGGCTGGTCTGAATGCCTTGTTGCACCACAGTCTCTCAAACATCTTTTTACTCATGATGGATTGGCTAGCGCCAGTGTCCAGTTCCATGGCTACGGGTAAGCCATTCAATTTTACATTTAGCATTATAGGTGGACATTTCGTCAAAAATGTGTGCATCCTGTGTACTTCAGCATCTGCCTCCTCTCTCTGAGGCTTGAAATTGCTTTGATCCACCATGGACCGATCTTCCTCTGCCACGTGGTGGTTAGCAGGTTTTGCAGCTCGTCTTCAAGCTCATTGGAGGTGCCTCATTGTTCCACAGCTCTTGCAAACATACCCTTTGAAGCGGCATGAATAGGCTGAATGGGAGCCTCCATAACGGCAACAATGTGTGAATTGCCTTGCATTCATCCTTTGTTGCGGACTCTGAGTCAACTGGGTTACCTGCTTGCAGTTGCAGACTCGTGGTTTCTGCCCTGTACATTTCTGCTCGCAAACACAGTTCCAGTTAATTTATGAACATTGCTAGCACTTGTGTGCTGAGAGATTTGTTTGGTGTTATCACTGGTGGACATAAACGCCTGTGCTATCGCAATGGCCTTACTGAGGGTCAGTGTCTCTACAGTCAAAAGTTTTCATAGGATGGTCTCGTGTCCAATGCCCAGTACAAAAAAGTCTCTGAGCATTGCTCCAGGTAGCCATCAAACTCTCATTGTCCTGCAAGTCGCCTTAGCTCGGCGACGTAGCTCGCCACTTCCTGACCTTCAGATCGCTGGCACGTGCAGCGCTTCCTTTCCGTCCAGCTTGTTGGCTACAAAGTACTGGTCTAGCCATTCGACATCGGCTTCCCAGTCCTCACCTTCCGAGAACTTCTCCAGGATGCCCACAGTTTGCTGCATCTTCGCGTTGGATTCGTATACTCGTCGCCAGTTATTTTGTTCCTAACACAGATGAGACTGCACACAGGGAGGTTAAAGTAACAGTGACCTCAGTCTTTATTAAGACACTCCAGAGTGAGGAACACACATTAGGAGCTGGCTTATATACAATGATCCCAAGGGATGCTGGGATCCCTTGGGACTTCAGGGGATGCGCTCCCTGGTGGCGGAACATGGGAGTGCATGCTTTACAGATACACAACACCCTCCCTCTCTCACACACACACACACACACACAGCCCCCCTCTCTCACACACACACACACATACACACAGCCCCCTCTCTCTCTCTCACACATACACACGCACACACTCACACAGCCTCCGAGAGAGAGAGAGAGAGAGTAGAGTGAGAGATATAGTCAGCCTCTGAGAGAGAGGAAAGTGAGAGGGATAGAGAGAGTATAGTGAGTGAGTGAGAGAGAGAGAGAGACAGAGAGAGAGAGAATAGAGAGAGAGAGAGAATAGAGAGGGCGAGAGAGAGAGAGAAGGAAGGTATAAAGAGACAGAGAGAAAGATGGAAGGTATAGAGAGACAGAAAGAGAGAGAGAGAGAGAGAGAGAATAATGAGAGGGCGAGAGAGAGAGAGAGAGAGAGACAGACAGCCCGTGAGAGAGAGAGAGACAGAGAGAGAGAGGTTATAGGGAGAAAGTGCCTCAGTGAGAGGGAGCGATCATAAGTGAGAGACGGAGAGAGTGAGTGCAGTGAAAGATAGTGTGAGTGTGCTAATGAGGGAGAGGGAGGTGGAGGATAAGGGAGTGAGGAGGGGGAGGTCCAGTGTCCCCGATCAGTGAGACCCTGCCTGTGCTGTCTATGCTCAGGATAACTGTCCCCTTTGCTGTTTCAGGTCACGCTGCGTATTCCCCAGCAGAGTGAGGAGGCTGGGAGACGGAGGGACAACCCAGTGACATGGCTTTGGGCAAACATTCGCACCGGGGGTTGTCTTCTGAACCAGAAACCAGACCAAGAGCACGGCGTTGGTGAGACTGCAACAGAGGCAGCGTGGGGTTTAACACAATACATATATATTGTTAACTAGGTATTTGCCCTGCTTGTTTGATATTTTAAATGGGAGCAGGCAGGTGGATTGGCCGAGCTTTGAGCCTTGACTCCGCACTCAATGGCCACCCAGGTCTGCCTTGCCGATGGGAGACAATGAGAATGGAAGGGACGGGGCTGGAGAGTGAGGTCATTGGGGAGAGCTGAAATGACGAAAGTTTATCACTGTAGAGCGTGTCCGAGCTATCAACGAGGAAACAGAGGCAGTAAGCAGCATCGATAGGAGAAAGTTAGGGGGGATGCAAGGCCTGGTTAGTTATCGGGAAAGGCTCCCGGGCTGGTACCTCCCTGTAGACGATGGAAAATGGGGTGTCAATCTACCTGAGCTCTATCTGGTCAGACTGTACACCCATCTCCCTGGACTGATACCTCACTGTACACCCCTCTCCCGGGACTGGTACTTCCCTGTACACCCCGTTCCCAGAGCTGGTACCTCCCTGTACACCCCTCTCCCTGGACTGGTACCTCTCTGTACATCCCTCTCCCAGAGCTGGTACCTCTCTGTACATCCCTCTCCTTGGACTGGTACCTCCCTGTACACCCATCTCACTGGACTGGTACCTCCCTGTACACCCCTCTCCCGGGACTGGTACCTCCCTGTACACCCCTCTCCTGGCGCTGGTACCTCCCTGTACACCCCTCTCCCGGAGCTGGTACCTCCCTGTACACCCCTCTCTCAGAGCTGGTACCTCTCTGTACACCCCTCTCCCTGGACTGTTAACTCCCTGTACACCCCTCTCTCAGAGCTGGTACCTCTCTGTACACCCCTCTCCCGGGACTGGTACCTCCCTGTACACCCCTCTCCCTGGACTGGTACCTCCCTGTACACCCCTCTCCCTGGACTGGTACCTCCCTGTACACCCCTCTCCATGGACTGTTACCTCCCTGTACACCCCTCTCCCAGGACTGGTACCTCCCTGTACACCCCTCTCCCAGGACTGGTACCTCCCTGTGCACCCCTCTCCCAGGACTGGTACCTCCCTGTACACCCCTTTCCCAGGACTGGTACCTCCCTGTACACCCCTCTCCCTGGACTGGTACCTCCCTGTACACCACTCTCCCGGGACTGGTGCCTCCCTGTACACCCCTCTCCATGGATTGGTACCTCCCTGTACACCCCTTTCCCGGGACTGGTACCTCCCTGTACACCCCTCTCCCGGGACTGGTACCTCCCTGTACACCCCTCTCCCTGGACTGGTACCTCCCTGTACACCCCTCTCCTTGGACTGGTACCTCCCTGTACACCCTTCTCCCTGGACTGGTACCTCCCTGTACACCCCTCTCCATGGACTGGTACCACCCTGTGCACCCCTCTCCATCGACTGGTACCGCCCTGTGCACCCCTCTCCCTGGATTGGTACCTCCCTGTACACCTATCTCCCTGGACTGGTACCTCCCTGTACACCCCTCTCCCTGGATTGGTACCTCCCTGTACACCTATCTCCCTGGATTGGTACCTCCCTGTACACCCCTCTCCATGGATTGGTACCTCCCTGTACACCCCTTTCCCGGGACTGGTACCTCCCTGTACACCCCTCTCCCGGGACTGGTACCTCCCTGCACACCCCTCTCCCTGGACTGGTACCTCCCTGTACACCCTTCTCCCTGGACTGGTACCTCCCTGTACACCCCTCTCCATGGACTGGTACCACCCTGTGCACCCCTCTCCATCGACTGGTACCTCCCTGTACACCCCTTTCCCGGGACTGGTACCTCCCTGTACACCCCTCTCCCGGGACTGGTACCTCCCTGTACACCTATCTCCCTGGATTGGTACCTCCCTGTACACCCCTCTCCATGGATTGGTACATCCCTGTACACCCCTCTCCATGGATTGGTACCTCCCTGTGCACCCCTTTCCCGGGACTGGTACCTCCCTGTACACCCCTCTCCCGGGACTGGTACCTCCCTGTACACCCCTCTCCCTGGACTGGTACCTCCCTGTACACCCCTCTCCCTGGACTGGTACCTCCATGTACACCTATCTCCCTGGATTGGTACCTCCCTGTACACCCCTCTCCATGGATTGGTACCTCCCTGTACACCCCTTTCCCGGGACTGGTACCTCCCTGTACACCCCTTTCCTGGGACTGGTACCTCCCTGTAGACAATGGATAACGGCAGCATCAATCTATTCCTAAGCTCTATCCCAAGAGGACCATGGGTGGGAAGCCACCAACCCAAAGGTGTGTCCCAGTCTCAGGGACTATAAAACGGGTGCCTTGACCCGAGGGGAACGTGTGCTACACCCCCACACGGAGACATCTCAAAGGCCCCACCAGAGCAAATAGTTTCTCTCCACCTGCCCTATCGAACCCTTGTGTCATTTCCAACACCCTCACATCATCCCTCACCCTGCAGCTGTCACCAGGGCACACGTCCCGTCAGCAATCCTATCTGCTGTGTTTGACAGTGTTTTCAGGCTGATATATCCTCCTACATAATATTCTGGGGAGCATCGACTGTGAATGTTTCAAAACTCTGATCTCTCAGTGAGGCGTTAAATGTCATCAAGTTGGAGCTCAAGTGGGTCAGACTGAACACCCCTCCCCCACCCCGTACACCCCTCTCCCGGGGCCGTGCCCCCCCCCCCCCCTTTTCCTGTGTGTGTTTCTCACCACCGTGAGGGTCCGGGAATCTCTCTGTATTCCGGGAAATCCCGTTCGATTGTCACTGCTTTCACTTTCACCTGATCTCTGGCTCCCTCTGCTGGTCGGAGCCCGGAGCAGAACTGAATTGTGAAATATTCATCTTCAATATCCAGCTGAGAGGGCAGACTTCTCATGTGAAAGACGGTTCCTTCGACAGGACAGCACCCCCTCAGCACTGCACCGGATTCTGTGCTCAAATCTCTGCAGTGGGGCTTGAACCCACGACCTTCTGACTCAGAGGTTAGGGAGCTACCACTCAGTCACGGCTGACAGTACAGAACATAGAGTTATGATGAGAAAACCGGATGAAGATACCATTCCACCTCCAAACTTCCTTTTCTCTTCAAGGACCTTGAATGTGGTCACCACCCTGATCAAAGCCACCAGCAACGCTCCGTGTGACTGGAGGCATGACTAGCCATTGCCTCGGATTGTTTCTCCAACCATTGACACGATAGGTCAATCTTATGATGCGCACTGCTTCATCCCTCTGATACAACAACAACTGGCATTTATACAGCGCCTTTAACGTAGTAAAACATCCCAAGGCATTTCACAGGAGCGTTCTTAGACATCTTAAATAAAATAATGGGACTAAAGGCGGACAAGTCCCCTGGACGTGATGGCTTACATCCTAGGGTCTTAAGAGAAGTGGCTGCAGAGATAGTGGATGCATTGGTTGTAATCTACCAAAATTCCCTGGATTCTGGGGCGGTCCCAGGAGATTGGAAAACTGCAAATGTAACACCCCTATTTAAAAAACGAGGCAGACAAAAAGCAGGAAACTATAGACAGTTAGCCTAACATCTGTCGTGAAAATTCTGGAGTCCATTATTAAGGAAGCAGTAGTGGGACATTTGGAAAAGCATAATTCAATCAAGCAGAGTCAGCGTGGTTTTATGAAAGGGAAATCATGTTTGACAAATTTGCTGGAGTTCTTTGAGGATGTAACGAGCAGGGTGGATAAGGGGGAACCAGTGGATGTGGTGTATTTGGATTTCCAGAAGGCATTTGATAAGGTGCCACATAAAAGGTTACTGCACAAGATAAAAGTTCATGGGGTTGAGGGTAATATATTAGCATGGATAGAGAATTGGCTAACTAACAGAAAACAGAGTCGGGATAAATGGGTCATTTTCCAGTTGGAAAACAGTGACCAGTGGGGTGCCGCAGGGATCGGTGCTGGGTCCTCAACTATTTACTATCTATATTAATGATTTGGATGAAGGGACCGAGTGTAATGTAACCAAGTTTGTTGATGATACAAAGATGGGCGGGAAAGCAAATTGCGAGGACACAACAAATCTGCAGAGGGATATAGACAGGCTAAGTGAGTAGGTAAAAATTTGGCAGATGGAGTATAATATGGGAAAATGTGAGGTTATCCACTTTGGCAGAAATAATAGAAAAGCAAATTATAATTTAAATGGAGAAAAATTGCAAAGTGCTGCAGTACAGAGAGTCCTTGTGCATGAAACACAAAAAGTTAGTGTGCAGCCACAGCAAGTGATCAGGAAGGCAAATGGAATGTTGGCCTTTATTGCAAGGGGGATAGAGTATAAAAGCAGAGAAGTCCTGCTACAACTGTACAGGGTATTGGTGAGGCCACATCTGGAGTACTGCGTACAGTTTTGGTCTCCGTATTTGGTCTCCGTATATACTTGCATTGGAGGCTGTTCAGACAAGGTTCACTAGGTTGTCTCTGGAGATGAGGGGGTTGACTTATGAGGATAGGTTGAGTAGGTTGTGCCTCTACTCATTGGAGTTCAGAAGAATGAGAGGTGATCTTATTGAAATATATAAGATTATGATGGGGCTCGACAAGGTGGATGCAGAGAGGATATTTCCACTCATCGGGGAAACTAAAACCAGGGGACCTGGCCTAAGAATAAGAGGCCACCAATTTAAAACTGAGATGAGGAGGAATTTCTTCTCTCAGAGGGTTGTAAATCTGTGGAATTCTCTGCCTCAGAGAGCTGTGGAGGCTGGGTCATTGATTATATTTAAGGTGGAGATAGACAGATTTTTGAGCGATAAGGGAGTAAAGGGTTTTGGGGAGCGGGCGGGGAAGTGGAGCTGAGTCCATGATCAGATCAGCCATGATTTTATTAAATGGCGGAGCAGGATCGAGGGGCCAAATGGCCTACTCCTGCTCCTATTTCTTATGTTCTGATAATTTGACACCGACAGATTTTAGGGTAGGTGGCCAAAAGCTTGGTCGAAGAGGTCGTTTTTAAGGAGCATCTTAAAGCAGGAGTGAGGTAGAGAGGTGGAGAGGTTTGGGCAGTGAGTTCCAGAGCTCAGGGCCCAGGCAACAGAAGGCACAGCCGCCAAAGGTGGATCGGTTAAAATCAGGGGTGTCCAAGAGGCCAGAACTGGACGAGTGCAGACATCTCGGAGTGTTGTGGGGCTGGAGGAGGTTACAGATACAGGGAGGGGGCGAGGCCACAGAGGGAAGGATGAGAATCGAGGTGTTGCTGGACCGGGAGCCAATGTAGGTCAGTGAGCACAGGGTGATGGGTGAGCGGGACTTGGTGCGAGTTAGGACACAGGCAGCGAGCACAGGGGTGATGGGTGAGTGGGACTTGGTGTGAGTTAGGACACGGGCAGTGAGCACAAGGTGATGGGTGAGCAGGACTTGGTGCGAGTTAGGACACGGGCAGTGAGCACAAGGTGATGGGTGAGCGGGACTTGGTGCAAGTTAGGACACAGGCAGCGAGCACAGGGTGATGGGTGAGCGGGACTTGGTGCGAGTTAGGACACGGGCAGTGAGCACAAGGTGATGGGTGAGTGGGACTTGGTGCGAGTTAGAACACAGGCAGTGAGCACAGGAGTGATGGGTGAGCGGGACTTGGTGCGAGTTAGGACACGGGCAGTGAGCACAGGGGAGATGGGTGAGCGGGACTTGGTGCGAGTTGGAACATGGGCAGTGAGCACAGGGGAGATGGGCGAGCAGGACTTGATGCGAGTTAGGACACGGGCAGCGAGCACAGGGTGATGGGTGAGTGGGACTTGGTGGCAGGGTTTTGGATGAGCTGAAATTGATGTAACCCTGTGGCACCTCAATCCGTTGGTTTGCATTCCTATCTGCTCCAAAGCACCCATTACATTTCTTCAAGCATCACCATCCTGTGCACCCCCTCGTTTCCCAGCGCCACCGTCCATTGGCACTGCACCAGCATGCTCACAGACCCACATTTATTTCAGCGCTCAGGAGTAAATCTGTATTAACTTGATGGCTCTTATTGTGCTGTTGCCTGGCGACGTTGCAAAGGAACGAGACGGGTGCAAACTGCCAGTGAATATCAATAAGCTGCCTGGCCGACACTGAGGGCAACTGTCAGGGAAGAGGAAGAAAGGTCTCTTTGTGTATTCAGCATGCCACATGCTCATGGAGTACAATGGGGCTGAATCTGTAAAGGTCGAACGTTGGTGATTCCGAGCCTGATTTCCATTCATTTTGAAGGAGGCACCTTCTAATGGGAAGATTAAAGATATATATACACACAGCCCTAGAATTGTAGCTGTGTAGTGCCCATTTTTCAGCCTCTAACCGGCTCCTTCCACCTCCAACATGGCAGGCAGGAAGCACACGCTTATTGTGAGCTGCCCGCCATAATGTTATAGGTAAACAAATAGGCATCCAGGGTCGGTGCCTGAAACCGGCCTTGGGCACTTTGCACATTCAGGCCCCCCAATGCAAGATTGGGTTGTCCTGAGACAGCTGGTCACAGCGGCGATCAGGACCATCAGGTCTAGATGCAGCCCAACAGCCCTTAAAGGGCCGCTGCCGGCCACCAACCAGGCAATTTAAAAAATGTACGAACCAGCTGCTGCCTAAAGCTTAATGCCACCCCATCGCTACCGAGAAACCCCAATCACCACCCCCCCCATCTCTACCGAGAAACCCCAATCACCACCCCCCCCCCCATCTCTACCGAGAAACCCCAATCACCACCCCCCCCCATCGCTACCGAGAAACCCCAATCACCACCACCCCCCCCATCGCTACCGGGAAACCCCAATCACCCCCCCCCCCATCTCTACCGAGAAACCCCAATCACCCCGCCCCCCATCTCTACCGTGAAACCCCAATCACCCTTCCCATCGCTACCGAGAAACCCCAATCACCCCCCCCCATCTCTACCGAGAAACCCCAATCACCCCGCCCCCCATCTCTACCGTGAAACCCCAATCACCCCCCCCCATCGCTACCGAGAAACCCCAATCACCCCCCCCATCTCTACCGAGAAACCCCAATCACCCCCCCCCATCTCTACCGAGAAACCCCAATCACCCCCCCCCCCATCGCTACCGAGAAACCCCAATCACCCCCCCCCCATCGCTACCGAGAAACCCCAATCACCCCCCCCCATCGCTACCGGGAAACCCCAATCACCCCACCCCCCATCACTACTGAGAAACCCCAATCACCCCCCCCCCATCACTACTGAGAAACCCCAATCACCCCCCCATCACTACCGAGAAACCCCAATCACCCCCCCCCATCACTACTGAGAAACCCCAATCACCCCCCCCCATCGCTACCGAGAAACCCCAATCACCCCCCCCCATCACTACTGAGAAACCCCAATCACCCCCCCCCATCACTACCGAGAAACCCCAATCACCCCCCCCCATCACTACCGAGAAACCCCAATCACCCCCCCCCATCACTACCGAGAAACCCCAATCACCCCCCCCATCACTACCGAGAAACCCCAATCACCACCCCCCCATCGCTACCGAGAATCCCCCAATCACCCCCCCCCATCGCTACCGAGAAACCCCAATCACCCCCCCCATCTCTACCGAGAAACCCCAATCACCACCCCCCCATCGCTACCGAGAATCCCCCAATCACCCCCCCCCATTGCTACCGAGAAACCCCAATCACCACCCCCCCCATCACTACCGAGAAACCCCAATCACCACCCCCCCCATCACTACCGAGAAACCCCAATCACCACCCCCCCCATCACTACCGAGAAACCCCAATCACCACCCCCCCCATCACTACTGAGAAACCCCAATCACCACCCCCCCCCCATCGCTACCGAGAAACCCCAATCACCCCCCCCCACCATCGCTACCAAGAAACCCCAATCACCCCCCCCCATCTCTACCGAGAAACCCCAATCACCCCCCCCCATCGCTACCGAGAAACCCCAATCACCACCCCCCCCATCGCTACCGAGAAACCCCAATCACCACCCCCCCCATGTCTACCGAGAAACCCCAATCACCACCCCCCCCATCGCTACCGAGAAACCCCAATCACAACCCCCCCCATCGCTACCGAGAAACCCCAATCACCCCCCCCCCATCGCTACCGAGAAACCCCAATCACCCCCCCCCATCTCTACCGAGAAACCCCAATCACCATCCCCATCTCTACCGAGAAACCCCAATCACCATCCCCATCTCTACCGAGAAACCCCAATCACCCCCCCCCCCATCGCTACCGAGAAACCCCAATCACAACCCCCCCATCTCTACCGAGAAACCCCAATCACCACCCCCCCATCTCTACCGAGAAACCCCAATCACCACCCCCCCCATCGCTACCGAGAAACCCCAATCACCCCCCCCATCGCTACCGAGAAACCCCAATCACCACCCCCCCATCTCTACCGAGAAACCCCAATCACAACCCCCCCCATCGCTACCGAGAAACCCCAATCACCCCCCCCATCGCTACCGAGAAACCCCAATCACCCCCCCCCATCTCTACCGAGAAACCCCAATCACCATCCCCATCTCTACCGAGAAACCCCAATCACCCCCCCCCCCATCGCTACCGAGAAACCCCAATCACCACCCCCCCCATGTCTACCGAGAAACCCCAATCACCCCCCCCCCCATCTCTACCGAGAAACCCCAATCACCCCCCCATCTCTACCGAGAAACCCCAATCACCCCCCCCATCACTACCGAGAAACCCCAATCACCCCCCCATCTCTACCGAGAAACCCCAATCACCCCCCCCATCTCTACCGAGAAACCCCAATCACCCCCCCCATCTCTACCGAGAAACCCCAATCACCCCCCCCATCTCTACCGAGAAACCCCAATCACCCCCCCCATCACTACCGAGAAACCCCAATCACCCCCCCCCCATCACTACCGAGAAACCCCAATCACCCCCCCCCCATCACTACCGAGAAACCCCAATCACCCCCCCCATCACTACCGAGAAACCCCAATCACCCCCCCCATGTCTACCGAGAAACCCCAATCACCCCCCCCCATCACTACCGAGAAACCCCAATCACCCCCCCCCCCATCACTACCGAGAAACCCCAATCACCCCCCATCACTACCGAGAAACCCCAATCACCCCCCCCCCATCACTACCGAGAAACCCCAATCACCCCCCCCATCACTACCGAGAAACCCCAATCACCCCCCCATCTCTACCGAGAAACCCCAATCACCCCCCCCCCATCTCTACCGAGAAACCCCAATCACCCCCCCCCATCACTACCGAGAAACCCCAATCACCCCCCCCCATGTCTACCGAGAAACCCCAATCACCCCCCCATCTCTACCGAGAAACCCCAATCACCCCCCCCCCATCTCTACCGAGAAACCCCAATCACCCCCCCCATCACTACCGAGAAACCCCAATCACCCCCCCCCATCTCTACCGAGAAACCCCAATCACCCCCCCCCATCACTACCGAGAAACCCCAATCACCCCCCCCCATCACTACCGAGAAACCCCAATCACCCCCCCCCATGTCTACCGAGAAACCCCAATCACCACCCCCCCATTGCTACCGAGAAACCCCAATCACCCCCCCCCCCATGTCTACCGAGAAACCCCAATCACCACCCCCCCCCATCGCTACCGGGAAACCCCAATCACCACCCCCACCATCGCTACCAAGAAACCCCAATCACCCCCCCCATCTCTACCGAGAAACCCCAATCACCCCCCCCATCGCTACCGAGAAACCCCAATCACCACCCCCCATCTCTACCGAGAAACCCCAATCACCCCCCCCCACCATCGCTACCAAGAAACCCAATCACCCCCCCCATCTCTACCGAGAAACCCCAATCACCCCCCCCATCGCTACCGAGAAACCCCAATCACCACCCCCCCCATGTCTACCGAGAAACCCCAATCACCACCCCCCCCATCGCTACCGAGAAACCCCAATCACCACCCCCCCCCATCGCTACCGAGAAACCCCGATCACCCCCCCCCCCATCTCTACCGAGAAATCCAATCACCCCCCCCCCCATCGCTACCGAGAAACCCCAATCACCCCCCCCCCCATCTCTACCGAGAAATCCCAATCACCCCCCCCCCATCGCTACCGAGAAACCCCAATCACCCCCCCCCATCTCTACCGAGAAACCCCAATCACCCCCCCCATCACTACCGAGAAACCCCAATCACCACCCCCCCATCACTACCGAGAAACCCCAATCACCCCCCCCATCACTACCGAGAAACCCCAATCACCCCCCCCCCCATGTCTACCGAGAAACCCCAATCACCCCCCCCCATCTCTACCGAGAAACCCCAATCACCCCCCCCATCACTACCGAGAAACCCCAATCACCACCCCCCCCATCACTACCGAGAAACCCCAATCACCCCCCCCCCATGTCTACCGAGAAACCCCAATCCCCCCCCCCCCCCCATGTCTACCCGAAGAACCCCAAATTACCACCCCCCCCCCCCCCTCTCTACCGAGAAACCCCAATCACCCCCCCCCCCATCTCTACCGAGAAACCCCAATCACCACCCCCCCATTGCTACCGAGAAACCCCAATCACCACCCCCCCATGTCTACCGAGAAACCCCAATTACCACCCCCCCCCCATCTCTACCGAGAAACCCCAATTACCACCCCCCCCCAATCGCTACTGAGAAACCCCAATCACCCCCCCCCCCATGTCTACCGAGAAACCCCAATCATCACCCCCCCCATCGCTACCGAGAAACCCCAATCATCACCCCCCC
>NC_091985.1:6965198-7052786 GCF_044704955.1 Pristiophorus japonicus | reverse complement strand
GAGACACACACAGAAAGAAACAGAGAGACACAAAGATAGAGCGAAAGAGACAGACAAAGAGAGAGAGAAAATGACAGCAAGAGTGAGCGATACATACACAGAAAGATACAGAGCGCGAGAGAGAAATGTAAATATCTTACCTTATTACAAATTAAACATTCCTTCAGGCAATCTGACCAATCATACAAGCGACTTCCTCAAGGTTGGGATTCCTGCTGAAATGCCCCTTTGGTCAATGATAGAATCACGGACCGGCCCAATGCAGAGATATCCCAGTTGACTCATTCAGTCTGTGTTGCTGATTTCATCACACGAGCCATCGTGTCCTATCCCACTCCCGCAACCTCCACACCCTTTTAACAATACTCTTTTTCAAGAAACTATTTAATTCCCTGTTTCCATAATAAGTTATGGATACTGCTTCACAATAGTTTGTGACAGAGAATTCCACACTCTACTCTCAGTGCAAAGAATCCTTTTTTTAACCTCCCTCTTATCCTTGTAGCCATTGACTTAACTTTCTCAGCAAGATTTTCGACAATGAGTTGACAGTGATTGATTGTTGCTAAGTCCCAGTATTATCTGACCATGAGAGCTGATTAAGACCATGTCAGACCCTGACTGATTGGCACTCACTGATTGGCCTGGGGGGAGGGGCCGAGTGACCCGGGGCCCAGGGGAGAGAGGCCTGAGCCCAGGGTTAGTGACCAGGGGAGAGGGGCTGGAGGCTGGGGGAGAGGGGCCTAGTGGTCCGGGGCTAAGGGGAGAGAGGCCTGAGCCCGGGGGTTCGTGACCGGGGCCCCAGGGAGAGGGGCCGGAGTCCAGGGGAGAGACGCCTGCGCCTGGGGGAGAGGGGCCTGGACCCGGGGGAGAGTGGCCTGGACCCGGGGGAGAGGGACCTGGGCCCGGGGGAGAGGGGCCTGGACCCGGGGGATAGGGGCCCAGTGACCCGAGGGAAAGGGGCCTGGACCCGGGGGAGAGGGGCCCAGTGACCCGGGGGAAAGGGGAAAGGGGAAAGGGGTCTGGACCCGGGGGAGAGGGGCCTGGGCCCGAGGGAAAGGGGCCTGGACCCGGGGGAGAGGGGCCCAGTGACCCGGGGGAAAGGGGCCTGGGCCCGGGGGAGAGGGGCCTGGACCCGGGGGAGAGGGGCCCAGTGACCCGGGGGAAAGGGGAAAGGGGCCTGGGCTCGGGGGAAGAGGGACCTGGACCCGGGGGAGAGGGGCCCAGTGACCCGGGGGAAAGTGGCCTGGGCTCGGGGGAAGAGGGACCTGGGCCCGGGGGAGAGGGGCCCAGTGACCCGGGGCCCGGGGGAGAGAGGCCTAGGCCCGGGGGAGAGGGGCCCAGTGACCCGGGGAGCAGCGTGCGGTCGGGGTGACGGGCAGCCGGAGGAGGAGAGTGGGAGCAGGCAGCAGATGATCAGTTCCCAGCGCCGGGGGGAGGCCGAGCCACCACCACCGGCCATGTGTCCTGGGCTGGGGAGTGTCTCCAGGCTGGAGGTGAGGCAGAGCTGGCAGTGCTGTTCCCCGGCAGGGTGAGCCCGGAGAGCTGCTGCCACTTGGTGTGCGAGCTCCTGAAACACATTCTGTACCAGAGGCAGCAGCTGCCGCTGCCCTACGACCAGGTGGCCGCCTTCTGACTGAATCCTGGTGGTTAGTTTGGCTTGACGCAAAAGGGGGAAGCAACAGAGGCAGCAGAATGATGGTCTCGATCTTACTGGCAAAGAAGTCCATGAGCTCCCCACACTTGTTATTGGAGCTAGCTGCTCAAAGATTAATACGCTCACCTACACTGTGTAAGGTTACTGGAATGTCTGTAATCTTGTAATGTTTGTAGCTCCACACTGTGGATGTGAACGTATTATGTACTGCAACTACAGAGTTAATAATAAACAGAACCAGGCATGTTCTGGAGGCTTCCGAGAGAACTGCCTGCCATGTTAGAAGCTGTGTGTGCTTGTGCTCTGTGAATATATCACATTTGGCGACGAGGATGGGATTTTTCAGATGATTTAAAGTTGAAATTTTGTTCGTGAAGGATTCAACCAGCCGACAGAGAGATTCTGAAAGCTTCTCTGTCTTTGGAAAAAGCTACAAAATTCGAGGTAAAATACAGCACATTGTGAACAGCTAGAAATTAAAAATAGCAGCACCCACAGGTTTAATGGGACATTTGAGTGAATATAGACTAGACAGGGAACACTTTAAAGCGTATGTGGATCGGCTAGAAATGTATTTCACTGCAAATAACATAACCGAAGTTCCGGACAATGCAGTCCAGAATCAGGCAATATTGGAACGTAAGAAAGCGATCTTCTTATCGGAGGCGGGTCCGGCATTGTATGAAACCCTTGTAAATCTGCTTGTGCCTGATGAGCCAAAGGACACAATGCTTAAAGAGATTTTAACAAAGCTGGAACAGCACTACAACCCCAAGCCATTAGAAATTGTTGAAAGCTATCGTTTCAGGATTCGGAATCAAAAGACTGATGGAAGTATCAGTGATTACATCGTAGCATTAAAGAAGCTAGCGATTCACTGTAATTTCGGAAACTTTCAAAACCGAGCATTATGGGATCGTTTTGTTTTGTGGGATGAAAACTGATACGATCAGAAGAAAGTTATTGATGACGGATGACTTGACTTTTGAGATTGCTTGTCAGACAGCGAGGTCGATGGGCATGGCCGAACAATATTCCCGAGAATTAAATAATAATTACGGTCATCAGTCAACCGAGGTAAATCGCCTGCAGGTTCAAAGTAAAAGACGGTGGGGGCCCAAAGTCTCAGAAACTGGAAATTCTAACAGAACGTCGAAGTCGTGCTATAGGTGCCTAGGACAACACATCGCTCAAAGTGGTCCATACGTGAAGGTAGAGTGTTTCTTCTGCAGAAAGACTGGGCATCTTGCGAAGGCAGGCCGACTGAAGGGTAAATCAACGTTTAAAGCTATGAGTAGAAATCCTAAGAGACTACATAGCATGGAAGAACAACAACAGGACGAGGAGATGTTAGAGTTACACGTCATCAGGAGCATGAGGTTAACGGACAGCGATTCGGAAAGCATCAAAATCCACATAGATGTTGCGGGATTCAAGATATGATTGGAAATTGACACGGGTGCATCCGTGAGTGCAGTACCGGAGTTGCTGTACCTCGACAAGTTACGTGATTTTCAACTGGAGAAATCCAATATAGAGCTGCGAGGCTACTCGGGAGAGAAAATTCTTGTGGTAGGTCGTATCACCGTACCGGTGAAATATACGGATCAATTCTAGAACTTGCCTCTAATAGTAGTGAAAGGAGACAAGCCTGCCTTACCAGGAAGAAATTGGTTGAGATCACTGAAGCTGAATTGGAGTGAGATTTTCCGCGTGGAAATGAGATTTGCATCAATGGATGATAAGAAGTATCCGAAGGTGTTCTGCGAAACGGGCAGTCCGATCCAAGGCTTCAAGACGAGTGTCGGGGTACAGAAGGACGCTAGATCAGTTTACTACAAGCCACGTTCCATACCATAAGCACTCAAAGAGAAAGTTGAGCAAGAATTCAAAAGACTAGAGACTGAGAACATTATTTGTAAGATAGGTCGATGTAATTAAGCTGCACCCATTGTTGTTGTACCTAAGTCCGATGGTAAGGTAAGATTGTGTGGTGAATATAAAGTAAGGTTCTAGAGGGTAATGTTCCCAATACATTGCTGAATATAGAAGATTTGTTCACAACACTAACAGGTGGTCAGATCTTCTCAAAACTGGATAAAACGAATGCCTACTTATAGCTTGAACTAGATGAGGAGTCCAAGTCATGTTTGACTATAACTACTCATCTAGGCCTATATGAATTTAATAGGCTACCGTTTGGAGTGTCTTCCGCCCCTGCCATATTCCAAGGGGTGATGAACCAGATTTTGCAAGGTATTGAAGGGGTAGTGTGTTATTTGGATAGCATACTAATTTCAGCACCAAATAGGCAAATTCATACTAACATATTGAATGAAGTCCTCAAACGGCTAGAGAAGCACAGAGTAGGAGTGTCTGCTCATAATGTGAGTTATTTAAAAACTCAGTGGAGTACTTAGGGTACAGAGTAGACAAAGATGGTTTACATCCAACCAAGGGAAAATTGGATGCAATTAGAAATGCACCCACTCCCAGGAATGTCACTGAACTATTATGGGAAGTTCTGACCAAATTTGGCTACAGTATTACATCCACTGAATGAACTATTGAAAAAACAAGTCCATTGAAAGTGGTCAAAAGAATGCGATACAGTATTCAAGGAGTGTAAAAACAAATTGGTAGAGAGCGCCATGTTAGTTCACTATGACATATCTAAGGAGATTAAGCTAGCATGTGGTGCCTCTCCGTATGGAGTTGGGGCAGTAATCTCTCATGTATTAAGTAGTGGGGAGGAGAGACCAATTGCTTTTGCTTCACACACTCTCAGTGCCAGTGAGAGTAATTATGCGCAAATTGAAAGGGAAGCTTTGGCATTAATTTTTGGGGTCAAGAAGTTCCACAAATACTTGTTACAGACCAATAACCCCTAACAGCAATTCTCCATTCAAAGTCCCCGGTTCCAACATTAGCTGCAGCCCGAATGCAAAGATGGGCTTTGATTTTGTCAGCATATACATATGATATTGAATACAGAATACAGCTGATCACAGTAATGCTGATGCAATGTCTAGATTGCCTTCCCCATCACAAGTTACACCCAATAGGGAAGAAGTGTTTTATTTTTCATACATTGATGAACTGCCAGTCACAGCTGAAGAGATCGGTAGAGCAACCAAACGTGACCCAGTGATGTCAAAGGTGTATGATTATATTGCAAATAGATGGTCAAACCAGGTAACAGACAAAGATATTCATCCATTCTTCATTCGTAGTAATGAATTATCAGTCAATAAAGATTGTATCATGTGGGGTGCAAGAGTGGTTATACCAAATAAATTCAGGTCCAACTTATTAGGAGACCTCCATGACCAGCACCTGGGAATGTGCTTGACCAAGAGTTTTGCACACAGTTATTTATGGTGGCTAGGTCTCAATAAAGTACACCGTGAGTCAGTGTACAACGTCAATTGGTAAACAAGCAACCACCACCAGTACCATTACAGCCATGGAAATGGCCTCCCAGGGTGTGGCAAACACTACATATCGATTTTGCTGAGTTAGAAGGACAACAATTGTTCATTGTGATTGATAGCTATGTGAAGTGGGTTGAGGTGTTCCCAATGTGGAAAATAACAAGTAAAACATTGGACATTTTACGAAGATTATTTTCTTCATTTGACCTCCCAGAAGAAATTGTTTCGGATAATGGACCACAATTTCGTTCAGAAGAATTTGCACAGTTTAAGAGCAAAAATGGTGTGAAATACCAAGGTTCCACCATACCATCCTGCTTCGAATGGTGCAGCAGAGTGCACTGTACAAATTGTAAAACGAGCCCTCATAAAACAAATGTTAGATCCAAATCCAAGGAAACGACAGTTGTCATTGGATCACAAATTGGCTAATTTTCTGATTACATGTCGAAATACTCCTCATACAACTACTGGTAGAACACCAGCAGAGTTGTTTCTCAAACGACAGCCACGAACCAGATTCTCGTTGTTAAAACCAAATTTGGCACAGTTCGTAGAAGAGACACAATTAAGATAGAAAGAGAATCATGATAGAGGTAGAATAAAAGAGAGAAGTGTGAAATTAAACCAGAAGGTGAGAGTGAAGAACCATCACCATAAATGGTTAAAGTGGTTACTCGGAAGAGTAGTGAAGATATGTGGTCCTCGCACATATTTGGTAAAGATGTTTGATAATGGACAGATTAGGTTTGATCATATTGATATTTTACCTACAGACTTGGAAGGAGTTGGGAATGATTCAATTATTTCTGACTCATCAGAAAGTTTTGATATACCAGTAGGAAATCCTAAATCCAATGTACTGGAAACAAATCCAGGAGAGAATCAGAATGAAAGTCTGAGTCCGAGTCAGGAAAGCAAAAAGCCTGAAGTTGGAGTGAGTTCAAATGAAAATCAAGGAAATTCCATGGAGGAAAACGTTCCTCAGGATGAGCCTCGAATGAGTTTAGATTCGACACCATGTTTGTAAAGTTCTGTTCGAGAGCGAAGGTATCCTTTTCAAAACAGAAAACAAGTGGTAAAGTTAAATTTATAAATATGGAAAAAAATAAGTCTATATCCTGTGTTATGTATAAAAATGAAAGTTATGTATGATGTTTGTTATAATAACTTCTTCATTCAGGAGGGAGAAGTGTAATGTCTGTAATCTTGTAGCTCCACACTATGGATGTGGACGTATTGTGTACTGCAACTACAGAGTTAATAATAAACAGAACCAAGCATGTTCCAGAGGCTTCCGAGAGAGCTGCCTGCCATGTTAGAAGCAGTGTATGCTTGTGCTCTGTGAATATATCACAGTTACCACCATCATAGACAGCCCCTCGGGGTCGAGGATGACCTGCTTCCACACCAATCTCACTTTAAACAGTGGGAAGATGTCTGTGCGTGAATTCTATTAACGTGGGGTAGCTGTTGCACACCAGCCACCACACAAGCTTGATGGAGCAAGGTCTTGGTCCAGTGGCAAGGGGATCCAAGACGACTAGACACCAGACTCTGCCGCATGTGCCAATACATACACACAAACTCAAACATACTCCTAGTGTCCTCCTTCCTTCCTCCTTCCCACAGGACCTCTCTCTATGTGGAATTCATAGTATGTAAGGTTAAACACTTTTCCAGAAGGCACAGAAAGAGGCCACGAACAAAAAATTGATTAACTTGATTTAATACAAGCTTTTGGGATTGACTGAACAAAGGGAGAAAAAGGGCACCAGCCTGGGGCAGGTGGTGGCTCATCACCAATTAAGGACAATCTCTGCGGTTGAGAACCAGACTGGTTTTATGCATAGAAACACTGGGGTTGATACATTTGATATAAACCCACATTAGAGCCCCTGAACTAATTGGCTGGAGGGGGAAAATAATTCCCTCTGGAGACTCCAAGTCTGCAAGGAACCAGAACAAAAGGACCCCACAAGATGCATATTTTTGGAGAACGGGGTACTTAAGATAAGGAGTTATCTTTTTCCCTGTAGACTCTGTGTGCAAATTGGGGGCATTCAGGTCCATTAATCGCAGTGAGTCAAATGGATCACCACAAACAACATATCGATCCAAACACATTATCGGAAATTGCAGCTCAGCAAGGGTATTATTCATAAAATGGATATAAATACACGAGCTAGAGGCAGCTCAGAAGCGAAGTACGGAAGCAAATGGAAAGGAACGGAACGAACACAGAAGGAACAGAACGGAAGAGACCGACTAGAAGAGGGAACAACCGGTCACGGAACCAACGACCACGAACCTACAATCTACGATTACAGCTACGAACTGGACGGGTGATTGTACGTCTTCGGACAATTCTCTCAGAAGTCTAGTTCTGTAGTTTTTAGTTAGTTTTTGCATAATAAAGCTGACACTGGGTTAAGCCTAAACTTTGGCATCACATGTAGTCCTTTCCTGTAATTCCCGAGGTCTACGAATCAGGGTACAGTGTAAAACAAACACCCTACAACGGCGATCTCTGAAAACCAGGGAGAGAGGACCTGAGGGAAGGGAGGGGGTCCGTAGGAATATGTGTGTGTGTGTCTGTGCGCGCATGCGCTAGGCCCATACAGCAGAGCCTGGTCTCCAATCGACTTGGATCCCCTTGCCATTGGACGAAAATCTTGCTCCATTAAGCCTGGCTGGTGTGCAACGGCCATCCCACATTACAATAATTCAAGGACAGGCATCTTCCACTCATTTTAGTGTGGAAGAAAGTCATCCTCAGCTCTGGGAGACTGCCTAAGAAGAAGAGGAATAGTAGAGAGGGGTAGGAATGAGATGGGTTTAAGGAGATGTATTTTTAGTGGAGAAAAGAAGTCGGGGAGATCTTTGCTCTCAAGATTGATCTGGGAGTAGTGAGTGGTTTTGACAGTAGCAAGTGAGATCTGTCAGTGCTTGATATGGTCTAGTCAGATCTGGCGATGGATGGGTAATCAGTGATGTACCAGATATACACTCAATTCTACGCTCCTTGTGCTTGAGAGAATGAAAATGAGGGCCATACTGGGGCAATGACCAGGATTTTTTGGGTACAGGTGGAGGAGAGTGCTTCAGCCATTGTGGAGCATGGAAAGCCAAATGCTGGATAATTGGGAGGGTGAAAGTGTTGTTGCTGTAAGTGATTTGGGGGAAAGTCCATTCCAGGGGTGAACACAGCAGGAAGTGAGGTTGGAAGGGGGTTAGGAGGATGTGGGATACAAAGGAACTAGTCAGACATGGTCCTGTCGGTGACCAAAAGCAAGGGAGAGGCTCCAGGAGGTGAAACGATCAGTAGGGTGGCTTTGGATATGGGTTCAGGTGGTTTATAGATAGAATAATGGATACCTGGGAGTGAGTTACAGGCTGGAATCTAATCGAGGGGTTCGGGTGGTTTATATATAGAATAATGGATACCTAGGACTGAGTTACAGGCTGGAATCTAATCGAGGGGTTCAGGTGGTTTATATATAGAATAATGGATACCCGGGGAGTGAGTTACAGGCTGGAATCTAATTGAGGGGTTCGGGTGGTTTATATATAGAATAATGGATACCTAGGACTGAGTTACAGGCTGGAATCTAATCGAAGGGTTCAGGTGGTTTATATATAGAATAATGGATACCCGGGGAATGAGTTACAGGCTGGAATCTAATCTGGTGATTTATATATAGAGTTTCAGATACCCAGGAGTTAGTCCGGATGGTTTATATATAGAATAACAGATACCCCGGGAGTGAGTTACAGGCTGGAATCGAATCTTTGGGTGGCTTATATTTAGATTAACAGATACCCGGAAGTGAGTGTGGTGCAGACCGGGAGTTTGGAAACAGCGGGAGTGTGGAGCAGACCGGGAGTTTGGAAACAGCGGGAGTGTGGAGCAGACCGGGTGTTTGGAAACAGCGGGAGTGTGGAGCAGACCGGGAGTTTGGAAACAGCGGGAGTGTGGAGCAGACCGGAGTTATACCGGGAGCTGCAGCAGCACCAACAGACCTGTGAGGGAGAGAAGTAAAAAGTAATCAACGTATGACGTCACAAGAAAGGAGGGTAGTGATTGGTTGTTCCATGTTAACTCAATCACAGGACAGAGAGTGAGATTTCAAACAATCACAGGAAAGAATTTAGATCAATATTCTTTGGAATAATTATCTCTCATTGTTCTTTTTGATCTATGGGAGAATTGATTTATTAAGACAGCTAAAGACTGATTTAACTTTTTCATTACTGATATTCTGATTTTAACTTCATTTATAATTATTCTATATATTATTTAATTTTGTTTTAATATAATTAATCTTGATTATATTGATTCTACGATAGTATTGTAGAATCCCTATTGTAGTATTTACTATGTAACGTGAATTTCGTTATTTTCTTCCTGTGTCTATCTGCGTGCCCATTTTGGCTGCCACTTCGGACCAGAGCCATTCACTTCTATTGCTAATTCCTTCTCCCGCTTTTCTCCCTATCCCTCCCTAGTCAGTCTCTCTTGTCGTCACGTTGCCTCTCATCTCTCCTCTCTGGGATACTCTATCCTCCCAAATCCCTACCCCAACCCTTCATTACTCTACGACCCTCTCCTACCACTGTCCCAGGCTTAACTCCCTCCTCGACAAGCCTGCAGCTTCCCTCCATGCCTCTCTTGGCATTCTCTGAAGGGCCCATCGAGGCATTCGTCGCTGTCTCTTCACAAGCAGCAACCCCAACTGTCCCATCCTACTCTCACCAACCTTACTGCCCGGCTTGCCCGCGGGGGGCTAACCTTGCCAATCTCCTCCCCGTCCAACTCATCCCTCCAAGAGCTGACCCTGTGGGTGCTGGCAGTGGATCAGCCATCACCGGTTCTCTCAAAATCTCCTTGCAAAATGTCCGTTCACTTGCGAACAAGGCCCTTGCCATCCATGACTTTATCGTGGCTGATTACATCGACATCATGGCACTAACAGAAACTTGGCTGAGGGATGATGACACATTACCTTGAATCGAAGCCTCCCCAACTGGCTATACCTTCCACCGTGGTGACGGTGTGGCTCTCATCACCAAATCATACCTTGATTTGTCTCCCTACCCCTCCGGTACTTTCTTCTCCTTTGAGCCTCTCGCCCTATTCCCCCCCTCTCACCTCTCATTTAAAATTCACATTCTGTACCCACCCAAGTTTGATAAAAATTTTTATCACGGATATATCGTCACTGCATTCCTCCCTCAGCCTATGCACCGAGCGACTTCTCATCCTCCGTGATTTCAACCTCCATCTTAATTCATCATGCTCTCTCTCCTCTGAGTTCACTAGCCTCCTGTCCTCCCTTAATCCCTCCCTCCATCTAAACTCCCCAACCCATATCCACGGTCACCCCCTTGCCCTTGCCATCTCTCGTGGCCTCGCTATTCAACCCTGTCGATTAAAGATAAGGCCATTTCTGACCATTACCTTGTGATGCCCTGCACCCACATCCCCCTTCCCCCACACAACCTTACTTCCATCTGCATCCGCCCTTGAAAAAAACCCTCTCTAAACTCTCTTACAACTGCACACTGTCCGACATTTGGCTCTCCTTTCACCAGGGCATTTCTGCAGCCACTGCTCTGCTCAATCACACCCTCACCACCACCTTTGATGCCCTAGTCCCTGTTAAAACAATTACTCTTTCATCCTGGCCATTCCCCCCGGTATGGCCCTGATCTTCACTCCCTCAAGTCCAAGGGGCGCAGACTTGAACGGATGTGGTGGACTGGTTTAGCCATTCACTGCCGTGATCTGGCTCGAAAACATAAAGCATTATCGGTCCTCAAAACTGCTCACTATTCCAGAATCATTCTGGATTGCAAAGACAACCCCCTGCTACTATTCTCTACTGCTAACCATCTTTTTAAACCCCTCTCCCCAGTCTCCACTACACTCACCTCCAACAATAAGTGTGAGGAGCTCATGGACTTCTTTGTCTCAGATTGAGACCATCCGATCAGCTGCCTCTGCGAGTTCCCTTCACCTAGCCCACCGAGCCAAATTTCATCTGAGGCTCCCACCTGCCCAAGCCATAAACTTACATCTTTCTCCAGTTTCTGTCTGATCTCCCCTCGTGACCTCTCCACACTCATCTTATCCATGAGACCTACTTCCTGCTTCCTTGACCCTATTCCCACTAAACTGCTGATCACCCAACTTTCTTTTTTGGCTCCCATGTTAGCCGACATTGTTAACGGTTCTCTCTCCTCAGGTACTGTCCCCTTTGTCATGTATGTATATGCTGTTTGTAGCCACCAGATGGTGTCATTGCTGGAGTGCTGCTCTGGTATAAAAGGCCAGCCATTTTGTGAGTCAGACACTTTGGGCCTAAATAAAGCAGAGCCAAGGTTGTACCTTGCTTAGTTAAACAGTACTCAGTTTGATCCTTTATTCCATACATAACATTTGGCGACGAGAATACAAGATCCTTTGTTTGCAAAATGAGCACGATTGGATTTTTAGAGCGATTTGTGGAGGGAGAAGATTGGTCAAACTTTGTGAGCCGTTTGAACCAGTACTTCATGGCCAACAAAATGAAGTGGGTCAACGATGCAGATCGGCACTGGGCCGTGTTCCTCACTGTGTACGGTTCAAAGATCTACGGTCTGATAAAGAATCTACTCATGCCTAGTGATCCAACAGAGAAAACGTACAAGGAGTTGTGTACATTGGTACGGGAGCACCTCAAGCCAGACGACAGCATCATCATCTCGAGATACAGATTTTATACACACGTTCGATCGGAGGGCCAGAGCACGGCGGAATTCGTTGCTGACCTGAGACCACTAGCGGGACCGTGCAAGTTCGGGACGGTGTTGGCAGACATGCTGCGGGACTTCTTTGTTCTCAGTATCAACCACGAGGTGATCCTGCACAAACTTCTGGCGGTGGAGGAGTTGGATTTAAAAAGGGCCATCCAGATCGCTCAATCATGTATGATGATGGACAGGAGTCTAAAGCAAATATCGGTGAAGAACCGAACCTCGGCAAGTACTGTAAATGCGATTGGTTCGCCGTTCGGCAGAGCGGCACATGGCAGGGCCTATCCGGCTGTGTTCGTGAATGATTCGGCGTTCGCGAAACCTGTGGCTGCCCAAAGTCCGCCAGTAGGAATTTATCCGACTTCTCCGTGTTAGCGTTGTGGGGGAAATCATCGGCACCAGCAGTGCCGATTTAAGCAATATAGTTGCAAAGGTTGTCTGAGAGTGGGGCATCTCCAGCGCAAGTGTCCGCAGATGAGCAAGTGAGCTGCGACACACCATGTGGAGGATGAGAGTCAGACTAGCGCTGATCCGGATACACAATCCGAGATGCCAGAGGAGGAAGTGTATGGACTGTACTCTTTCATAACCAAGAGTAAACCAATGTTGATTAATGTGAAGTTTAATGGGATACCGGTATCGATGGAACTGGACACGGGGGCGAGTCAATTGATCATGAACGAGAGGGCATGTAATAAGCTGTGAGATACTAAGACTGTGAGGCCCAAGCTGAGCCCTGTTAACACCAAGCTGCACACGTACACCAAAGAACTGATAAAGATGATTGGCAATGCACAAATTAACGTGTCATATAACGGTGTGGTTCACGAGATACCGCTGTGGATTGTTCCAGGCAATGGCCCAATGCTGCTCGGCAGGAGCTGGTTGGAGAAAATCAGATGCGACTGGAACGACATAAAGGCGTTGTCATCGGAGGAAGATACATGTGACCAAGTATTGAGCTAGTTCCCCTCGCTGTTTGAACCGGGTATCGGTAACTTCACAGGAGCCAAGGTGCAGATCCACGTTGTAGGGTTGGAAAATTCATGGGGAACCCCCCCGCCAGTGTTTGGACTCATTGGAAAGGAAATTTAATTTGGAACTATCAACCAGAAAGTTTGAGATCCTAAAGTACACATGGAAGAAACTACGAGCAGCTTTAATCGAATTTGGGATTTTACAAGGCAGATTGGGTCCATGTGGAAAGGGCTGAGAAATAAAAGATAACTATCCTTTAAAAAAAACAGTTTTGAGTATTGAAACTATCTGGGGTATTGAAGCTAAACAAATTGTCTGGGAATTGTGTGAACTCGAAAACCCTGCTCCCTAGGAGACATTAACATAGAAACATAGAAAATAGATGCAGGAGTAGGCCATTCAGCCCTTCTAGCCTGCACCGCCATTCAATAAGTTCATGGCTGAACATGAAACTTCAGTACCCCCTTCCTGCTTTCTTGCCATACCCCTTGATCCCCCGAGTAGTAAGGACTTCATCTAACTCCCTTTTGAATATATTTAGTGAATTGGCCTCAACTACTTTCTGTGGTAGAGAATTCCACAGGTTCACCACTCTCTGGGTGAAGAAGTTTCTCCTCATCTCGGTCCTAAATGGCTTACCCCTTATCCTTAGACTGTGACCCCTGGTTTTGGACTTCCCCAACATTGGGAACATTCTTCCTGCATCTAACCTGTCTAAACCTGTCAGAATTTTAAACGTTTCTATGAGGTCCCCTCTCATTCTTCTGAACTCCACTGAATACAAGCTCAGTTGATCCAGTCTTTCTTGATAGGTCAGTCCCACCATCGCGGGAATCAGTCTGGTGAATCTTCGCTGCACTCCCTCAATAGCAAGAATGTCCTTCCTCAAGTTAGGAGACCAAAACTGCACACAATACTCCAGGTATGGCCTCACCAAGGCCCTGTACAACTGTAGCAACACCTCCCTGCCCCTGTACTCAAATCCCCTCGCTATAAACATGCCATTTGCTTTCTTAACCGCCTGCTGTACCTGCATGCCAACCTTCAATGACTGATGTACCATGACACCCAGGTCTCGTTGCACCTCCCCTTTTCCTAATCTGTCACCATTCAGATAATAGTCTGTCTCTCTGTTTTTACCACCAAAGTGGATAACCTCACATTTATCCACATTATACTTCATCTGCCATGCATTTGCCCACTCACCTAACCTATCCAAGTCACTCTGCAGCCTCATAGCATCCTCCTCGCAGCTCACACTGCCACCCAACTTAGTGTCATCCGCAAATTTGGAGATACTACATTTAATCCCCTCGTCTAAATCATAAATGTACAATGTAAACAGCTGGGGTCCCAGCACAGAACCTTGCGGTACCCCACTAGTTACTGCCTGCCATTCTGAAAAGTACCCATTTACTCCGACTCTTTGCTTCCTGTCTGATAACCAGTTCTCAATCCACGTCAGCACACTACCCCCAATCCCATGTGCTTTAACTTTGCACATTAATCTCTTGTGTGGGACCTTGTCGAAAGCCTTCTGAAAGTCCAAATATACCACATCAACTGGTTCTCCTTTGTCCACTTTACTGGAAACATCCTCAAAAAATTCCATAAGATTTGTCAAGCATGATTTCCCTTTCACAAATCCATGCTGACTTGGACCTATCATGTCACCATTTTCCAAATGCGCTGCTATGATATACCATCATTTTACCCACTACTGAGGTCAGGCTGACCGGTCTATAATTCCCTGTTTTCTCTCTCCCTCCTTTTTTAAAAAGTGGGGTTACATTGGCTACCCTCCACTCGATAGGAACTGATCCAGAGTCAATGGAATGTTGGAAAATGACTGTCAATGCATCCACTATTTCCAAGGCCACCTCCTTAAGTACTCTGGGATGCAGTCCATCAGGCCCTGGGGATTTATCGGCCTTCAATCCCATCAATTTCCCCAACACACTTTCCCGACTAATAAAGATTTCCCTCAGTTCCTCCTCCTTACTAGACCCTCTGACCCCTTTTATATCCGGAAGGTTGTTTGTGTCCTCCTTAGTGAATACCGAACCAAAGTACTTGTTCAATTGGTCCGCCATTTCTTTGTTCCCCGTTATGACTTCCCCTGATTCTGACTGCAGGGGACCTACGTTTGTCTTTACTAACCTTTTACTCTTTACATACTTATAGAAACTTTTGCAATCCGCCTTAATGTTCCCTGCAAGCTTCTTCTCGTACTCCATTTTCCCTGCCCTAATCAAATCCTTTGTCCTCCTCTGCTGAGTTCTAAATTTCTCCCAGTCCCCGGGTTCGCTGCTATTTCTGGCCAATTTGTATGCCACTTCCGTGGCTTTAATACTATCCCTGATTTCCCTAGATAGCCACGGTTGAGCCACCTTCCCTTTTTTATTTTTACGCCAGACAGGAATGTACAATTGTTGTAGTTCATCCATGCGGTCTCTAAATATCTGCCATTGCCCATCCACAGTCAACCCCTTAAGTATCATTCGCCAATCTATCCTAGCCAATTCACGCCTCATACCTTCAAAGTTACCCTTCTTTAAGTTCTGGACCATGGTCTCTGAATTAACTGTTTCATTCTCCATCCTCATGCAGAATTCCAGCATATTATGGTCACTCTTCCCCAAGGGGTCTCGCACAATGAGATTGCTAATTAATCCTCTCTCATTACACAACACCCAGTCTAAGATGGCCTCCCCCCTAGTTGGTTCCTCGACATATTGGTCCAGAAAACCATCCCTTATGCACTCCAGGAAATCCTCCTCCATCGTATTGCTTCCAGTTTGGCTCGCCCAATCTATGTGCATATTAAAGTCACCCATTATAACTGCTGCACCTTTATTGCATGCACCCCTAATTTCCTATTTGATGCCCTCCCCAACATCACTACTACTGTTTGGAGGTCTGTACACAACTCCCACTAACGTTTTTTGCCCTTTGGTGTTCTGCAGCTCTACCCATATAGATTCCACATCATCCAAGCTAATGTCTTTCCTAACTATTGCATTAATCTCCTCTTTAACCAGCAATGCTACCCCACCTCCTTTTCCTTTTATTCTATCCTTCCTGAATGTTGAATACCCCTGGATCTTGAGTTCCCAGCCCTGAACATCCTGGAGCCATGACTCCGTAATCCCAATCACATCATATTTGTTAACATCCATTTGCACAGTTAATTCATCCACCTTATTGCGGATACTCCTTGCATTAAGACACAAAGCCTTCAGGCTTGTTTTTTTAACACCCTTTGTCCTTTTAACATAGCAACAATCAACCCAGAGATAGCCAGCCATCACCCTGAGCAGGAAATCCATTCCAGCGCATACATAATGACAATGGCACATCCAGCCCACATGGAAAACCCAGGTCTAGGCAGATATTGCAAATACCAAAGCTCATTTTTCCCGATCAAGAAACAAATTTAAAAGATCGACACATCCGAGACAAGTTAACATTAATGGGCCCGCCAAAATATGACAAAGAGATATCAAGCCCGCCAGAATTAAACAAAGAATCAGGGCTGATTGGCGTGAAGATTAGAACAGCTCCAAAAGTATAACTGGGGCCCTGTTTTAACGAAGTTGTATGCAAGGCATCAGGTGCACTACAGCAGCATAGCATCATACAGCATCAAGAAGGGAGAAAGGCGAGAGACCACCGCAGCAGTTTTAACCAGCCTCTCCAGCCTCGACGACACTCCCGGGGCCACACTGCCTTGCTATCGAAGAAGGAAGAACATCACCACAGCAGAGAAAGCAGCTCCAGTAACTCCAGCCATCACCATCGCAGCAGCAACCGACCACAGCCAACGTGGTACCATTGAAAACACCGCGATCGACCAACTCCGAAACCAAACTCCTCAAAGAAGAAACCGAAGATTCAAAAGTTTCCACTCTACAATCTAGTCCTGACCACCAACAGGTGAAGCATTAGCTAAAGAGACTTTTTAAACCTATTGCTAACGAAAGAAAGTGGGTACTCACCTAATGAGTCCAATACGTGCCCTACCGCATCAGCGGACACCACCCAACTGAAGACTACTCAGTGAGAAGTCGTCCACATTCGGGGTACGGCAAGCAGAACCTACAGAGTCCAGCGAACCCCGAGATCGCGAACCACCGCGAACTGACAATAAGAGGATTGGTGAGCATAATCTCTGTCTGCCCTGGAGTTTAACTTAGTCAGAGTTAGGCATTGGGAAGTGGGAGGTGTATTATTTTCTGTAACCCCTTTGAATGTGTGATATAGTGTTCTTTATTCAAGTGATTATGAGTTTGACATTGTATTTTCTTGTCCCTAATAAAATCGAAGTTCTTTGCACCAAACCAGTTGTCTCTTGCACTTTGTCGCATCCCCCAAATAAATCCAAAGTCTAGAACCCAGGGAGTGGGAGCGATTTGAACCGCTCAGAAGGTCAGAAGTGAACCTGACCCCAGAGATCACCCCCTACAGAATGGTGACCGCGGCAGGGCCTTGGTATAAGGGATGTGATGCAGAGAGTGCTTGCTGTTTTGGAAAAAGAACCAAGGTGGAAGAGAGGATTTCCTCCTATGTGTATAAGAAAGTGAATGTCACGAAGGAATGGGTGCTTGGTCTGTTGCACGCTGAGCGTCCGGGAGACGCTGCAGCCCAGTGGACAGCAAGCAAGGATCATAAGGAATCAGTAGAAAAGGCAATTTGGTTGGCCTGCTTACAGCGACAGGTCCAACTCCTAGATAAGGACATCGAGTCACTGCAGGCATATCTATGGGAATGTGCAGAAAGGGCTATGGCAGGAGAAAGGTTATGGGGAGAATGCTGTAAGCTGAAACATGGAAAGGCGCAGCTTGGTTCACTTTATGGAAGTGGAACAGACAGGGGATATTAACGGGTGTGATGATGCAAAAATGCTCCTCCTCTCACTGGACGGCAAGCTGTACCAGCCCCTCTCTGCCGAGAGCAAAAGGGGGCAGAGGACATGTGCCGTCGTCCAGGAGGACGTTCTAGAAGCCATGGGCTGTAATGACGGGAGTCCCTTCTCCAGAGTGGAGAAGACAGTGCAGCTCACAGGGGAAACCCCACAGGCTTTTGCAGACAGACTGCGGCCTGTGTACCAGAGCGCCTGTGGTGGGGACCTCAACCGGAATCTCCTAACCCGGGACGAGAGAGCCCGCTGGCTCTGAAGCCGGGTGGCAAACAGTTTGCTACGAATAAGAGCAAAGGCTGAGGCCTGGTTTGACCTGAGAGATCCCCAGGCCACCGAACAGGGAGTGGTCAGGCAACTGACCCTAGCCTACTGAAACGGCAGGGGGACGGAAGAGCACCCACCCAAGGGAAGGGTCCACGAAATCAGGATAAGAGGGAATGGCGCCAGGAGAGGGGGGAACCCCTCCGATACAAAACGTACCTGCTTCGGGTGCGGAAAGAGTGGGCACGGGAGAAAGGATTGTAGGAATCTATGGAAGAGTAGCGGAGGGAAGAATTCTCCAGCCGCTACCCAAAGGACTGAGACCGAGAAGCCAGTCCCTCCCCACACGTTTGATACATTCATGACTGCGCTCCAAGCCATGTTAGATGGCTCTGGGAGGGTAGCCACCGCCACCGGTACTGAAATCTCATCTGCCCCCTCCCAACCAAAACCGTGACTGGGACAGGCACAGCCTGTTCACCTGTGTTCCCTCGAGTATGATGCGTGGGGGAGACCGACCGTTCAGATGGAAATGGAAAAGGTAAAGGGGACTTACCTGCTGGACACCGGTGCATCAAGCACCTTTGTCTATGTAGCTAACCCCGCCACCTCACCTCTGTCTAGCGGGGTCCCCTACAGCTTAGTGGGTTTCACAGGCACCGAGCAGGCTGGCTCATTCTCCGTTCCACTCTCCATTCGTTTAGGTACACTCCACACCAAGTGGACTTGTGTCCTGATGAAGTGGGAACAGGAAGGGAGGGGGATCCTGGGGGCTGACTTCATCCTAGGCCACGGGATCCTAGTGGATTTAAGAAACCACTGTCTTTGGGGGGCAGTATGTATGGGACAAGAGAGTGAGGTGATGGTTATCCCGGGAAAACAGGGAAAAGGGACAGTGTGCACCATGAAACCAAAGGAGGGTTGCGACCTTGAATCACTGGTCAGTAACACTCCGATGGTGTACCAAGAGTACGTGAGGGCAAACCTTGCAGCTTTTGCCACTCACAAACATGACTGTGGGAGGATAAACGGGGTCGAGGTTAGCATAGATGGGGAACCCATGACCCGACCACAGAAACAGTACAACTTCCCCAGGGAGGTGGAGGCAGACATGGAAACAGCCTTGGGTTCGCTGGTTAAACAGGGGGTATTGAGACCAATAGCTACCCATGTGAACACTCCATTGTGGCCGGTTAAGAAACCGGACAACTCCTGGAAAACTACGATGGACTATCGAGTACTCAACCGTAACATCCCCTCTGTTGCTGCTGTCGCCGACCTCATTGGAAGTATCCCAGCCTCCGCGACCACCTTCACGGTGCTGGATATGGGTTTTGGCCCATCCCTTTACGAAGGAAAGAACAGTACAAGTTTGCTTTTACCTTTAAAGGACAGCAATACACTTGGAACTGTCTCCCTCAGGGCTTCCACAACAGCCCCAGTATTTTCCATCAGTGTATGGCCAACTGTTTAAAGAGCTTCAGCAGACCCCAGCAGTTGGTGCAGTATGTGGACGACCTGCTCCTGTTCACCGATGAGGGGGAGGAGCATGGCCCACTGCTGGCTGAACTGCTGGAGCTGCTAAAAGAAGAAGGGTTTAAAGTGAATTCCAAGAAGGCACAGATCGGCCAGAAGGAAGTAAAATTCCTGGGACTGACTGTGCGCGCTGGGGAAAGGGCCATTGACCAAGCTAGAAGGGAAGCAGTGCAGAAGTTACCCGCCCCCAACACAATAACAGGAGTAAGATCTTTTCGAGGGCTAACCGGGTACTGCAGAGATTTCATTGAGGATTATGCAGCCACCGCAGCCCCTCTGCTCCGACTCCTACACAAGGGAGTGGAGTGGGACTGGGACGAAGGTTGCGAGGCAGCATTTATCCAGCTCAAGACCTGCAGACCACGCCAGCTAGGGGCTATCGATGGGGGTAGAGAGTTCTTCTTGGAGGTAGCAGCCAGTGGGGACAGCCTGAGCGCAGTACTGCTCCAGGAGCGGCACGGCCGGCTGAGGCCAGTGATCTACTCCTCCAGGATACTGACGGATGTGGAGAAGGGATACTCCAACTGTGAGCGGCACCTCCTAGCCACTCACTGGGCTGTGAAAAGATCATTGATCTTCACAGGGGGTCCCCTGTCACCACCATGCCCACCATACGCCCACCCAAATGTTCCTGGATGGGAGAATCAAGGACGGGATGGTGAGCAGTGCCCGCATTGCTGGACTCCTCTCTCAGATGGACCTAAGGGTAAAGGGTCTCTGCGAGCCAAGGCTCGCAGCCAACATGATCTATCCAGGGACAGCCCACCAGTGTTCTGTAGAAGGGGTATGAGAAATTAACATAGGCTTTTGGACCGGGTTGCAACCCACAGGCCGAGAGATCGATGTGGATGGTTCAAGCACGGTATCTGCGGGCAAACGACTCACAGGCTGCGGAGTGTATGATCCCGAGGCAGGCATTGCCCTGGCGATTAAACTCCCCAGTACTATGAGCACCCAGCACACTGAACTGTCTGCGGTGGTGTACGTGGTAACACACCCCGAAGAATTCCCTACCCCATACACGATTTGCTCGGACAGTATGTTCACATGCAATTCGTGTACGGAGTACCTGGCTATCTGGTCCCATCGCGGGTACACATCTGCGGACGGGAGACCCCTGGCAATTCAGCCTTTACTGGAAAAGATCATGGCAGCCGTGGGGGAGGAAAGGAAGGTCAATATACATAAAGTGAAGGCACATTCCACCACTGAACCCCGTAGCGAGGGAAACCAGCAGGCTGACATGTTGGCCAAGCAGGGTGCCCGCACGGGCAAGCTCTGGGATCCGTACAACCCAGGCCCCATCGCAGCAGTCAGGGGCAGGATGGGGACGACAGGGAGGGTAGGGGTAGCATTGCCCCCGGACCTGAAAACGGTTCAGACCCAAGACCCCGTCCTCAAAACTGTCCTAAACACGCCAGCTAAAGGGGAAAGGATAGACGGCCCATACGGCACTGCAGCGATCGCCATTAAAGAAGGCATGCTGTTCAGGGGGGAGCAATGGGTAGTACCGCAAAAACACCGGAGAGAATTCCTCCAGCTGGCCCACGAGGGTCCAGGAGCAGGACACTCTGGACCTGAGACCGCTTGGCAATGGGTGGAACAGGCAGGGTGGTGGCCGGGACTCAGGGAAGACATCTGTCTGGTGTGCGCTGCCAACAACCCTGACCCTTAGAAAAGAAAGGTGTCAATGGGATATATCCAGATCGATTACATCGGGCCCCTACCCACTGCCCAGGGAGGTTACAAGTACTGCCTAGTGTTGGTGGATGTATTCACCAAATGGGTGGAAGCCTTCCCTTGCATAACAGCCACTGCTCTGGATACAGCTAGGATCCTGGTCAGGGAAGTGTTCTCCCAATAGGGACTACCACAGTACGTGGAGTCCGACCAAGGGAGTCACTTCACCGGGCAGGTGATGCAGGAGACCTTAAGGTGCTCGGCATCGAGGGGAAATGACATGTCATCTGGGCCTGTGGAGCGTTTAAACCGTACTATAAAGGAAAGGTTGCGTAAGAAGACGGGGTATCACCCAAGAAATGGGTAGAGGTCCTACCACTGGTCCTCATGGAGATCCGGGCCAGCCAGTGAAAGAGCACGGGGTACTCCCCGTACGAGCTCATGACTGTCAGAGCCATGCAAACCCCAACCCGCGTATTAGCCCCGGTACTCACGGAAGGTCAGCTTAGGGAAGCGAGCCGGGACAGATTTGTCAGGAATCTGTTTGAACACCTTAAACAGATTCACTGGCAGGCTGCTAACAACATGGGAAAACAGCATCGGAGCAACCGACTGCTGCTAGAACCCTGCAAACACCACGAATGGGGACCAGGTCAAGGTACGGAACTACGCTCGAGTAGGGGTTTTTGAGCCACCGTACATGGGACCGTACCACATTGTCGACAAAGCAAGCCCCATGGTCTATGCCGTGAAAATGCCCCGCTGTACAAAGAGGTTCCACATAGAAATATAGAAAATAGGTGCAGGAGCAGGCCATTCGGCCCTTCGAGCCTGCACCACCATTCAATAAGATCATGGCTGATCATTCACCTCAGTACCCCTTTCTTGCTTTCTCTCCATACCCCTTGATCCCTTTAGCCGTAAGGGCCATATCTAACTCCCTCTTGAATATATCCAATGAACTGGCATCAACAACTCTCTGCAGTAGGGAATTTCACAGGTTAACAACTCTCTGAGTTTCTCCTCATCTCAGTCCTAAATGGCCTACCCCTTATCCTAAGACTGTGTCCCCTGGTTCTGGACTTCCCCCTCATCGGGAACATTCTTCCCACATCTAACCTGTCCAGTTCCGTCAGAATCTTGTAAGTTTTTAAGAGATCCCCTCTCATCCTTCTAAACTCCAGTGTATAAAGGCCCAGTTGATCCAGTCTCTTTTCATATGTCAGTCCCGCCATCCCGGGAATCAGTCTGGTGAACCTTCGCTGCACTCCCTCAATAGCAAGAATGTCCTTCCTCAGGTTAGGAGACCAAAACTGAACACAATATTTCAGCTGAGGCCTCACCAAGGTCCTGTACAACAGCAGTAAGACCTCCTGCTCCTATACTCAAATCGCCTAGCTATGAAGGCCAACATACCATTTGCCTTCTTCACCGCCTGCTGTACCTGCATGCCAACTTTCAATGACTGATGAACCATGACACCCAGGTCTCGTTGCACCTCCACTTTTCCTAATGTGCCGCCATTCAGATAATATTCTGCTTTTGTGTTTTTGCCCCAAAGTGGATAACCTCACATTTATCCACATTATACTGCATCTGCCATGCATTTGCCCACTCACCTAACCTGTCCAAGTCACACTGCAGCCTTTTAGCGTCCTCCTCACAGCTCACACCGCCACCCAGTTTAGTGTCATCTGCAAACTTGGAGATATTACACTCAATTCCTTCATCTAAATCATTAATGTATATTGTAAAGAGCTGAGGTCCCAGCACTGGGCACTCCACTAGTCACTGCCTGCCATTCTGAAAAGGACTCGCTTATCCCGACTCTCTACTTCCTGTCTGCCAACCAGTTCTCTATCCATGTCAGGACATTACCCCCAATACCATGTCTATAATTACCCATTTTCTCTCTCCCTCCTTTTTTAAATAGTGGTGTTACATTAGCTACCCTCCAGTCCAGAGGAACTGATCCAAAGTTGATAAGACTGTTGAAAATGATCACCAATGCATCCACTATTTCTATGGCCACTTCCTTAAGTACTCTGGGATGCAGACTATCAGGCCCTGGGGACTTAGCGACCTTCAATCCCATCAATTTCCCTAACAGAATTTATAAAGATATCCTTAAGTTCCTCCTTTTCACTGGACCCTCGGTCCCCTAGTATTTCCGGAAGGTTATTTGTGTCTTCCTTTGTGAAAACAGAACCAAAGTATTTGTTTAATTGGTCTGCCATTTCTTTGTTCCCCATTATTAACTCACCTGAATCTGACTGCAAGGGACCTACGTTTGTTTTCACTAATCTTTTTCTCTTCACATATCTATAGAAGCTTTTGCAGTCAGTTTCTATGTTCCCAGCAAGCTTCCTCTCATACTCTATTTTCCCCCTCCTAATTAAACCCTTTGTCCTACTCTGCTGTATTACAAAATTCTTCCAGTCCTCAGGTTTGCTGCTTTTTTCAGGCCAATTTATATGCCTCTTCCTTGGATTTAACACTATCCTTAATTTAACACTATCCTTAATTTCCCTTGTTAGCCACGGTTGAGCCACCTTCCCCGTTTTATTTTTACTCCAGACAGGGATGTACAATTGTTGAAGCTCATCCATGTGACCTTTAAATGTTTGCCATTGCCTATCCACCATCAACCCTTTAAGTATCACTCGCCAGTCTATTCTAGCCAATTCACGTCTCATACCATCAAAGTTACCTTTCCTTAAGTTCAGGACCCAAGTCTCTGAATTAACTGTGTCACTCTCCATCTTAATAAAGAGTTCTACCATATTATGGTCACTCTTCCCCAAGGGGCCTCGCGCAACAAGATTGCTAATTAGTCCTTTCTCATTACACGTCACCCCGTCTAGGATGGCCAGCTCCCTAGTTGATTCCTCAACATATTGGTCTAGAAAACCATCCCGAATACTCTCCAGGAAATCCTCCTCCACCACATTGCTACCAGTTTGGTAAGCCCAGTCAATATGTAGATTAAAGTCGCCCATGATAACTGTTGTACCTTTATTGCACACATCCCTTATTTCTTGTTTGATGCTGTTCCCAACCTCACTACTACTGTTTAGTGGTCTGTACACAACTCCCACTAGCGTTTTCTGCCCTTTGATATTCCGCAGCTCCACCCATACAGATTCTACATCATCCAAGCTAATATCCTTCCTTACTATTGCATTAATTTCCTCTTGAACAAGCAACGCCATCCCACCTCCTTTTCATTTCTGTCTATCCTTCCTAAATGCTGAATACCCCTGGATGTTGAGTTCCCAGCCTTGGTCACCCTGGAGTCATGTCTCCGTGATGCCAATTACATTATACCTGTTAACTGCTATCTGCGCAATTAATTCGTCCACCTTATTCCGAATAATTCTCGCATTGAGGCACAGAGCCTTCAGGCTTGTCTTTTTAACACCCTTTGCCCTTTTAGGATTTTGCTGTAATGTGGCCTTTTTTGCTTTTTGCCTTGGGTTTCTCTGCCCTCCCGTTTTACTTTTCTTCTTTCTATCTTTTGCTTTTGCCCCCATTCTACTTCCCTCTGTCTCGCTGCATAGGTTCCCATCCCCCTGCCACATTAGTTTAAACCCTCCCCAACAGCACTAGCAAACACTCCCCCTAGGACATTGGTTTCGGTCCTGCCCAGGTGCAGACCGTCCAGTTTGTACTGGTCCCACCTCCCCCAGAACCGGTTCTAATGTCCCAGGAATTTGAATCCCTCCCTTCTGCACCACTCAAGCCACGTATTCATCGGAGCTATCCTGCGATTCCTATTCTGACTAGCACGTGGCACTGGTAGCAATCCTGAGATTACTACTTTTGAGGTCCTACTTTTTAATTTAGCTCCTCGCTCCCTAAATTCATCTTCTCGGACCTCATCCTGTTTTTTACCTATATCATTGGTACCTATATGCACCACGACAACTGGCTGTTCACCCATCCCCTTCAAAATGTCCTGCACCCACTCCTTGACCCTTGCACCAGGGAGGCAACATACCATCCTGGAATCTTGGTTGCGGCCGCAGAAACGTCTATCTATTCCCCTTACAATAGAATCCCCTATCATTATAGCTCTCCCACTCTTTTTCCTGCCCTCTTGTGCAGCAGAGCCACTCTTGGTGCCATGGACTTGGCTGTTGCTGCTCTCCCCCGATGAATCATCCCCCTCAACAGTATCCACAGCGGTGTATCTGTTTGCAGGGGGATGACTGCAGGGGACCCCTGCACTACCTTCCTTCAACTGCTCTTCCTGTTGGTCACCCATCCCCTATCTGGCTGTGTAACATTTACCTGCGGTAAGACCAACTCACAAAACGTGCTATTCACGTCATTCTCAGCATCGTGGATGCTCCAGAGTGAATCCACTCACAGCTCCAGTGCCGCAATGCGGTCTGTCAGGAGCTGCAGCCGGATACACTTCCCGCATATGTAGTCATCAGGGACACTGGAAGTGTCCCTGACTACCCACATAGTACAGGAGGAGCATAAGATGTGTCTGAGCTCTCCTGCCATGATTTAACCCCTAGATTAACTTAATTTTGCAACAATAATGCTAAAGGTTATTTACTGATAAGGAAAAAACTACTCACCAATCATCAGCCAATCACTTACCCCCTTGGCTGTGACGTCACCTTTCGATTTCTTTCTACTTCTTTTTTGCCTTCTCTCCCTGCTGCAGCTGCACCAGCTGGGCCTTTATAGGATGCTCCGATGTCCCCGAACCTCTTGCTGTGACGTCACACTTCATTTTCTTTTCCTCTTAGGTCGGGGAGTCAGCACTGGTGGGGAAAAAGACAAAGCAGCACCTCCCGCTCCCACTTGCCCGAACTCTTACCTTTGCACTCTGACCTGCCGCTGCACCCTGAGCAAGACTACACCAAGCCCCCTCTTTTTATACTGTTCCTGGCTGACTCACCACTGGCCTATTTAGGGAACCAGTTTTTACTAGCTGCCCAATTAACTAAGCTAGCTTGCTTGTTTGTCTCTGCTTAAACCTACAAGAATCCTATCTGTTTAATATTGCAGTTTTACTTAAACTTGTAATCTTATTTTACCTTTAGTAGCTATTAGAGATTGTCACAATAATTTACACTAACCTTGAAATGGTTTAAAAGAGATTAACCCTTAAAGTTCTCCCACTTATCAAACTCTTACCTTTGCACTCTGACCTGCCGCTGCACGCCCTACACATAAACCATTGCAAACTTTTCAACCCCAGGATTGCAGCTAAGCGTAAGGGACAGCCAGAAACCGTGAACCGTATCAAAGACAGGGATCCTCAGCCAGCAACTCCCGACTGTGGAAATCCCACAGGGGACATGGCAAACCCACGGACTGCACCTGGAGGGGCGGTGGGCTGTGTTACTGCTGGAGCTATCCCCCCAATCATTTGGAACTCAGACGCACCCTCAGTAGTCAGAACCCTGAGAAGGACTTTCTGCACGCCACGGCCGAAGACACCGTGGTCGCCAGCGCCCTAATTCAAGTGGTTCAGCCCCGGGAGAGGGACCAGCCGCGAAGGGGTACCTAAGATTAGGGACCATGCTGCGAGCAGGGACCCCTCGGGCAACGAGGGACCCTGGAAGAGATAATGGTGGACCAGCCACCAATCGGGAGTCTCCAGCCTGCAGCCCTCGACCAGCAGAACCCCCAGGTGACAAAATGAACCGTGCAGGCACTCCCAAAGGGCGGTGTGCTGTAGCACCGGAGGGGACATTCCCCCAATAGTGTGGGACTCAGACCCACCTCCGGTCAGGACACGCCGGGTCCTGTGGTACAGGCCGACTTATTACCGGCCCCACTGGAAACCCGTACAAGATGAGGGAGAAGGTCGAAATTGAACTGGACAGACTCCGGCGTGAAGGGATCATATCACTGGTCGAATTTAATGAATGGGCCAGCCCCATTGTTCCTGTGCTGAAAAGTAATGGCAGTCAGAATCTGTGGAGACTACAAGGCTACGATCAACAGGGTTTCGAAACAAGATCAGTACCCGTTACCGAAGGCCGATGACTTGTTTGCGACGCTAGCTGGAGGGAAGTCGTTCACAAAACTGGACTTGCCGTCGGCCTATATGACGTAGGCGTTGGTCGAGACGTCGAGAGACTTACGTGCATTACACGCACAAAGGACTGTTTATTTACCACAGATGCCCGTTTGGAATTGGATCGGCTGCAGCAATATTCCAGAGGAATATGGAAAGTCTACTAAAGTCCGTTCCCAGAACCGTCGTGTTCCTGATCACCGGTTGTTACTCCAAGGAACATCTGAACAACCTGGAAGAGGTTCGACTGCGTTTGGACAGAGTGGGACTCAGACTTAAATGTCTGAAGTTCGTCTTCATGGCACTGGAGGTCGAATTCCTCGGGAGGAAAATCGCTGTTGATGGCATCAGACCTACTGACGTGAAAATCAAAGCCATCAAGAATGCACCCAAGCCGCAGAACGTGACGGAGCTGCAGTCGTTCCTGGGCCTACTCAACTACTTTGATAACTTCCTACCTAAATTGAGCACCTTACTTGAACCACTGCACATGCTTTTGAGAAAAGGCAACAACTGGGTGTGGGGCGCATTACAAGACAGAGCCTTTAAGAAAGCCACCAATCTGCTTTGCTCGAAAAAGCTGCTGGTGCACTAAGACCCATGTAAACGTTTAGTTTTGGCCTGTGACGCATCGTCATTTGGAATTGGTTGCGTGTTACAACAGGTCAATGAGTCGGGGAAACTTTAACCTGTCAAGTGTGCATCCAAAAGTTTGTCTAAAGCAGAAAGAGCCTACAGTCTGGTAGAAAAAGAAGCTTTAGTGTATGGTGTTAAAAAGATGCATCAATACCTGTTTGGTCTGAGGTTCGAATTCGAGATCGATCACAAGCCACTCATTTCATTGTTTTCCGAGAGCAAAGGTATCAATACCAAAGCTTCATCCCACGTCCAAAGGTGGGCGCTGACATTATCTGCCTATGATTATGTCATTCTCCACAGACCTGACACAGAGAATTGTGCCGATGCTTTGAGCCGGTTGCCGTTGCCCACACCGGAGGTGGAAACGCCACAACCGGCAGATTTAATGTTAATCATGGATGCTTTTGAGAATGAAGGTACCCCTGTCACGGCTCAACAAGAAAAGACCTGGACCAGCCAGGACCCAATATTATCGGTGGTAAAGGGTTGCATCCTCAAAGGGGATTGGTCTGCCATACCTAAGCAAATGTGCGAGGAAGCCAAACCGTACATTCGTCGCAAAGACTATTCAAGCAGTTTGTGGGGCAATCGAGTTGTAATTCCTAAGAAAGGGAGAGAGAAGTTTGTGCGTGAGTTACACAGCACACATCCTGGTATAGTGATGATGAAGGCCATTGCCAGGTCCCAAGTATGGTGGCCAGGAATTGATTTGGAGCTGGAAGCATGTGTGCATCAGTGCAACATCTGCATGCAGCTCAGCAAAGCACCAGCGGAATCGCCACTGAGTCTGTGGTCATGGCCATCCAAACCTTGGTCCAGGATCCATGTAGATTTTGCAGGTCCCTTCCTGGGCAAGATGTTGTTAGTGGTGGTGGATGCTTATTTGAAATGGATAGAATGCATAATGATGTCATCCAGTACGTCCACGGCAACCATAGAGAATCTCAATGTCATGTTCGTGACACATGGTCTGCCTGACATAGTGATGAGCGACAATGGGTCGTGCTTCACCAGTCAGGAGTTTCAGGAGTTTGTAAAACTTAACAGCATAAAACATGTAAGGTCAGACACTTGCAGTACAAATTATCAAGCAAAGCATGAGGAGAGTAACCCAAGGGTCACTGGAGACCTGCTTGCCTTACATACTGCTGGTTACAGGACAAGACCCCACACACTCACAGGGGTCTCGCATGCTGAACCCATGATGAAAAGAGGTCTTAAGACCAAGTTATCTCTTGTACACCCGAATTTAAGTAATCATGTTGAATACAGAAGACAGAGTCAAGAAGGGTATCATAATCATGCAACTGTGTCACGCAGGATTTCTGTTAATGATCCTGTATATGTGTTGAATTATGGTCAGGGTCCCAAATGGATCGCTGGTGCGGTCATGGCCAAGGAGGACAACAGAGTATTTGTTATTAAGCTCAAGAATGGGCAAACTTGCAGGAAACACATGGATCAAACAAAGCTGAGGCACACAGATGAGCCAGAGCAACCAACGACCAACCAACATACCAGCAGCCTTCAGTGAACTCAAGGGTCATCAGTGAACCCGGAATTTCTATCACGGACTTGTTCAATAAAAATGGACTTGCAATTCCTGACATGGCCACTGCCACCCCCAACAAGTCAGTCATCCAGCCACCAGCCACAACAGACCCCGCACACTCGCCCAAGGCTGGAATCGAACTGAGATGTCAACCCGGGAGCGTAAAGCACCGGACCGTCTCAACCTGTGATAAGATCTCAGAGGAGGGTATTGCCATGTATGTACATGCTGTTTGTAGCCACCTGATGGTGTCATTGCTGGAGGACTGCTCTGGTATAAAGGGCCAGCCATTTTGTGAGTCAGACACTTTGGGCCAAAATAAAGTAGAAGCAAGGTTTACCTTGCTGAGTTAAACAGTACTCAGTTTGAACCTTTATTGCATACACAACACCCCTCTCCTTCAAATCTGCTATCATCACCCCTCTCCTCAAAAAAACAACCCTTGACCCCACTGTGCTTGTCAGCTATCACCCCATCTCTAACCTCCCTTTCCACTCCAAAGTAGTTGAACGTGTTGTGCCTCCAAAATCCGTGATCATCTTTCCCGAATTCAATGTTTGAATCCCTTCAATCAGATTTTCGCCCCTTACACAGTACCGAAATGGCTCTCATCAAAGTCACAAATGACATCCTTTGTGACTGTGACAAAGGCAAACTATCCCTTCTCAAACTCCTGGACCTGACTGTATCCTTTGACACAGTTGACCACTCTATCCTCCTCCAACGCTTCTCCACCGTTGTCCAGCTGGGTGGGACTGCATTCGCCTGGTTCCAATCTTATCTATCTAATCGTAGCCAGAGAATCACCTAGAATGGCTTCTCTTCCCACTCCCGCATCGTTACCTCTGGTGTCCCCTAATGATCTATCCTTGGCCCCTCCTATTTCTCATCTATATGCTGCCCCTTGGTGATATCCAAAACAAGGAGTCAGTTTCCACATGTACACTGATGACACCTAGCTCTACCTCTCCACCACTTCTCTTGACCCCTCCTCAGTCTCTAAATTGTCAGAATGCTTCTCCGACATTCAGTACTCAATTAAATATTGAGAAGATCAAAGCCATTATCTTTGGTTCCCACCACAAACTGCGTTCCCCAACCACTGACTCCATCCCTCTCCCTAGCATCTATCAGAGACTGAACCAAACTGTTCACAACCTAGGCGTCATATTTGAACTTGAGTTTCCGGCCACATCTCCGTGACATAACTAAAATCGCCTTTTACCACCTCCGTAACATCGCCCGTCTCCACGCCTGCCTCAGCTCTTCTGCTGCTGAGACCCTCATCCAAGCCTTTGTTACCTCTAGACTTGACTTCACTCCTGGCTGGCCTCCCACATTCTACACTACCTAAACTTGAGGTCATCCAAAACTGGGCAGCCTGTGTCCCAACTCGCACCAAATCCCGATCACCCATCACACCTGTGCTCGCTGACCTACATTGGCTCCCGGTTAAACAATGCCGCGATTTCAAAATTCTCATCCTTGTTTACAAATCATAGAAACACAGAAACATAGAAACATAGAAAATAAGTGCAGGAGTAGGCCATTCAGCCCTTCGAGCCTGCATCACCATTCAATAAGATCATGGCTGGTTGTTCACCGCAGTACCCCTTTCCTGCTTTCTCTCCATACCCCTTGATCCCTTTAGCCGTAAGGGTCATATCTAACTCTCTCTTGAATATATCCAATGAACTAGCATCAACAACTCTCTGCGGTAGGGAATTCCACAGGTTAACAACTCTCTGAGTGAAGAAGTTTTTCCTCATCTCAGTCCAAAATGGCTTACCCCTTATCCTTAGACTATGTCCCCTGGTTCTGGACTTCCCCAACATCGGGAACATTCTTCCTGCATCGAATTTGTCCAGTTTCGTCAGAATTTTATATGCTTCTATGAGATCTCCTCTCATCCTTCGAAACTCCAGTGAATACAGGCCCAGTCGATCCAGTCTCTCCTCATATGTCAGTCCTGCCATCCCGGGAATCAGTCTGGTGAACCTTCGCTGCACTCCCTCAATAGCAAGAATGTCTTTCCTCAGATTAGGAGACCAAAACTGAACACAATATTCCAGGTGAGGCCTCACCAAGGCCCTGAACAACTGCAGTAAGACCTCCCTGCTCCTATACTCAAATTCCCTAGCTATGAAGGCCAACATACCATTTGCCTTCTTCACTGCCTGCTGTACCTGCATGCCAACTTTCAATGACTGATGTACCATGACACCCAGATCTCGTTGCACCTCCCCTTTTCCTAATCTGCCGCCATTCAGATAATATTCTGCCTTCGTGTTTTTTCCCCAAAGTGGATAACCTCACATTTATCCACATTATACTGCATCTGCCCACTCACCTAACATGTCCAAGTCACCCTGCAGCCTCTTAGCATCCTCCTCACAGCTCTCACTGCCACACAGTTTAGTGTCATCTGCAAACTTGGAGATATTATACTCAATTCCTTCATCTAAATCATTAATGTATATTGTAAATAGCTGGGGTCCCAGCACTGAACCCTGCGGCACTCCACTAGTCACTACCTGCCATTCTGAAAAGGACCTGTTTATCCCGACTCTCTGCTTCCTGACTGCCAACCAGTTCTCTATCCACATCAGTACATTAACCGCAATACCATGTGCTTTAATTCTGCACACCAATCTCTTGTGTGGGACCTTGTCAAAAGCATTTTGAAAGTCCAAATACACCACTGGTTCTCCCTTGTCCACTCTATTAGTTACATCCTCAAAAAATTCCAGAAGATTTGTCAAGTATGATTTCCCTTTCATAAATCCATGCTGATTTTGTCACTGCTTTCCAAATGCGCTGCTATTTCATCTTTAATTATTGATTCCAACATTTTCCCCACTACTGATGTCAGGCTAACCCGTCTATAATTACCTGTTTTCTCTCTCCCTTCTTTTTCAAAAAGTGGGGTTACATTAGCTACCCTCCAGTCCATAGCAACTGATCTAGAGTCGTTAGACTGTTGGAAAATGATCACCAATGCATCCACTATTTCTAGGGCCACTTCCTTAAGTACTCTGGGTTGCAGACTCTCAGGCCCCGGGGATTTATCGGCCTTCAATCCAATCAATTTACCGACCACAATTTCCTGCTAATAAGGATTTCCTTCAGTTCCTCATTCTCACCAGACCCTCAGTCCCCCAGTATTTCCGGAAGGTTATTTGTGTCTTCCTTCGTGAAGACAGAACCAAAGTATTTGTTCAACTGGTCTGCCATTTCTTTGTTTGCCATTATAAATTCATCCAAATCTGGCTGGAAGGGACCTACGTTTGTCTTCAGCAATCGTTTTCTCTTCATATATCTATAGAAGCTTTTGCAGTCAGTTTTTATGTTCCCAGCAAGCTTCCTCTCATACTCTATTTTCCTCCTCCTAATTAAACCCTTAGTCCTATTCTGCTAAATTCTAAATTTCTTCCAGTCCTCAGGTTTGCTGCTTTTGCTGGCCAATTTATATGCCTCTTCTTTGGATTTAACACTATACTTAATTTCCCTTATTAGCCACGGTTGAGCCACCTTCTCCGTTTTATTTTTCTCTAGACAGGGATGTACAATTGTTGAAATTCATCCATGTGATCTTTAAATGTTTGCCAATACCTATCCACCGTCAACCCTGTAAGTATCATTTGCCAGTCTATTTTAGCCAATTCACGTCTCACAGCATTGAAGTTACCTTTCCTTAAGGGCCCTAGTCTCTGAATTAACTGTGTCACTCTCCATCTTAATAAAGAATTCTACCATATATGGTCACTCTTCCCCAAGGGGCCTCGCACAACAAGATTGCTAATTAGTCCTTTCTCATTACACATCACCCAGTCTAGGATGGCCAGTCCTCTAGTTGGTTCCTCGACATATTGGTCCAGAAAACCATTCCTAATACACTCCAGGAAATCCTCCTCCACCGTATTGCTACCAGTTTGGTTAGCCCAATCAATATGTAGATTAAAGTCGCCCATGATAACTGCCATACATTTATTGCACGCATCCCTAATTTCTTGTTTAATGCTGTCCCCAACCTCACTACTACCGTTTGATGGTCTGTACACAACTCCCACTAGCGTTTTCTGCCCTTTGGTATTCCGCACCTCCACCCATACTGATTCCACATCATCCAAGCTAATATCCTTTCTTACTATTGCATTAATTTCCTCTTTAACCAGCAATGCCACCCTGCCTCCTTTTCCTTTCTGTCTATCCTTCCTGAATGTTGAATACCCCTGGATGTTGAGTTCCCAGCCTTGGTCACCCTGGAGCCATGTCTCCGTGATGCCAATTATATCATATTCATAAATTGCTGCCTGCGCAGTTAATTCGTCCACCTTATTACGAATACTCCTCGCATTGAGGCACGGAGTCTTCAGGCTTGTCCTTTTAACACATTTTTCCCCTTTAGAATTTTGCGGTAATGTGGCCCTTTTTGATTTTTGCCTTGGGTTTCTCTGCCCTCCACTTTTATTTTCCTTCTTTCTATCTTTTGCTTCTACCCCCATTCTACTTCCCTCTGTCTCCCTGCATAGGTTCCCATCCCCCTGCCATATTAGTTTAACCCCTCCCCAACAGCACTAGCAAACACTCCCCCCTCGGACATTGGTACCGGTCCTGCCCAGATGCAGACCGTCCAGTTTGTACTGGTCCCACCACCCCCAGAACCGGTTACAATATCCCAGGAATTTGAATCCCTCCCTTCTGCACTACTCCTCAAGCCACGTATTCATCGGAGCTATCCTGCAATTCCTATTCTGACTCACACGTGGCACTGGTAGCAATCCTGAGATTACTACCTTTGAGGTCCTACTTTTTAATTTAACTCCGAGCTCCCTAAATGCATCCCATTTTTTACCTATATTGTTGGTACCTATATGCACCACGACAACTGGCTGTTCACCTTCCCAATCCAAAATGTCCTGCAGCCGCTCCGAGACATCCTTGACCCTTGCACCAGGGAGGCAACATACCATCCTAGAGTCTCGATTGTGGCCGCAGAAATGTCTATCTATTCCCCTTACAATAGAATCCCCTACCACTATCGCTCTCCTACTCTTTTTCCTGCCCTCCTTTGCAGCAGAACCACCCACGGTGCCATGAACTTGGCTGCTGCTGCCCTTCCCTGATGAGTCATCCCCCCCAACAGTACCCAAAACGGTGTATCTGTTTTGGCGGGGGATGACTGCAGGGGACCCCTGCATTACCTTCCTTCCACTGCTCTTCCTGCTGATTACCTATTCCCTCTCTGTCTGTGTAACCTTTACCTGTGGTATGACCAACTCACTAAACATGATATTCACGGCATCCTCAGCATCGCGGATGCTCAAGAGTAAATCCACCCGCAGCTCCAGTGCCACAATGCAGTCTGTCAGGAGCTGCAGCAGGATACACTTCCCGCACATGTAGTCGTCAGGGACACTGGAAGCATCCCTGAGTTCCCACATAGCACAGGAGGAGCATGACATGTGTCACATAAGAACATAAGAACATAAGAATTAGGAACAGGAGTAGGCCATCCAGCCCCTCGAGCCTGCTCCGCCATTCAACAAGATCATGGCTGATCTGGCCGTGGACTCAGCTCCACTTACCCGCCCGCTCCCCATGACCCTTAATTCCCTTATTGGTTAAAAATCTATCTATTTGTGATTTGAATACATTCAATGAGCTAGCCTCAACTGCTTCCTTGGGCAGAGAATTCCACAGATTCACAACCCTCTGGGAGAAGAAATTCCTTCTCAACTTGGTTTTAAATTGGCTCCCCCGTATTTTGAGGCTGTGCCCCCTAGTTCTAGTCTCCCCGACCAGTGGAAACAACCTCTCTGCCTCTATCTTGTCTATCCCTTTCATGATTTTAAATGTTTCTATAAGATCACCCCTCTTCCTTCTGAACTCCAATGAGTAAAGACCCAGTCTACTCAATCTATCATCATAAGGTAACCCTCTCATCTCCGGAATCAGCCGAGTGAATCGTCTCTGTACCCCCTTCAAAGCTAGTATATCCTTCCTTAAGTAAGGTGACCAAAACTGCACGCAGTACTCCAGGTGCGGCCTCACCAATACCCTGTACAGTTGCAGCAGGACATCCCTGATTTTGTACTCCATCCCTCTCGCAATGAAGGCCAACATTCCATTCGCCTTCCTGATTACCTGCTGCACCTGCAAACTAACTTTTTGGAATTCATGCACAAGGACCAATTGTGGAGCAGTGGAGGCGTGTCCTGCACAGTTGGAGCTGAGAGCAGTGAGAGGAGCTGCTATCAACTTGAGCTCCTGCCTGGAGAGCCCTGAGACCAGCCCAGGAAGAGAAGGAGGGAAGGGGCTTCACCATCAACTTTCATCCAGAGGGAGAGGAGGAAAAAGCAGAAAACTTTTAACAACTTTACCATTTCTGCAAGGAGTTGGAGAGAGGGGGAAAAACCAACAACATCCAGTGTGGAAGGAGGGAGACTCTACTATTCTACAGGTGGGTGTGGGTGCATTTCCCAAAAGACTTTGTTATATCGGTGGGGGGAGGAAAGAAGACCACTGAGGGCCGGAACATCGCGGGGGGTGTGTGTGTGTGTGGTAGTGTGCGTGGGGGCCGTGCTTACAACTAGGCCCCCCCCACAATTGGAACCCCCCCCACCCCCCACATTTGCCTAGCCTGGGATAGCTGGAGCTACCAGGCTGAAGTTTCTTTAAATCACCAATTAACATCGTTAGGAGTGTGTGCCTGGTGGCTCTAGCTACCCCAGGTGAAGACGTCTTCTCCCCCCACCTGAAGACCAACCCAAAGACTGTGCTTGTGTGTTTTGCCATCTGGGGAGTGCACCCACCCACAGCTGCGAGGGGAGAGCTGCCCTCGCAGCCCCCCCCCCTCTTCCCACCCCCCTCTCTCTTTCTCCGTTACTCTCTGTTTCTCCCCTCTCTCTCTGAGAGCCCTTTCTTCCTAATTTAAAAAAAACCAATTAAGACAACTGAGCAGAGGGAGCAAGGCCCCTCCCCAATTACCAACTAGGGGAGAGGTGCCTCATTAAGAGCTCCTCTGCTCAGTCAAACCAAACGAGGCCAATCAAGACCATTAAGGCCTGTGACTTTGGGGTGGGTGTAGCCCTTAAAGGGACCCCGTGATGGCGACCCCATCCACGCCGGTGGCAGGGCCAGCGAAGACGTATGCGCAGGTGGCAACCGCTTCCACGGCACCTCCTGCGCCACCCGCTGCCCTGCCACCTTTCAGACTTATAACCAGGAAACACGGGGTCAAGAGCTACACTCACCCCACAATGAGCATTGAGGAGTGCGTGCGGGCGATGGCTGGGGTAGTCGGCCCCTCGGCCATTGTCGCAGCCTCCAAGATGTCTGGGAAGGCTGTTTTCTTCCTGGGGTCGGAGCGGGCGGTGTCCCTGGCCCTTGAAAAGGGGCTCACGGTGGGCGGGACGTTCCTGCCGGTGGACCCTCTCGAGGCCACCGCGCAGAGGGTCATCATATCGAACGTCCCGCCCTTTGTTCCCGCTGGGCTCCTCCTCCCTCACCTACAACAACTGGGGGAGGTAAGGTCGGGGATCAACCCCATACCGCTCGACCCGGCAGAAACACAATTTACTGATTTTAATGAAACTGTAGATGCTGGGCCGGGGGGTGGCAGCGGGGAGGGGGAGGAACACCCACCCTCGCCCCTTACTTTGGAGCTGGAGCACTTGGGGAGCCTGGGGATCTCCTATGGCCGGGTCTCTCCTTGTTCCCCGGTTCCTGGGGTGGAGGGGGAACCCCTTCCGCTGTCATTTCCCGACCCAGCACCATTTTTAAAAGAGCCCAGTGGGGACTCCTCTGCCGACGATCCTGGGGGTGGGATCGGGGCAGAGCCAGGGCCGGTTGGAGCGGCCGGTTCATTTGCCGTACCTTGTGCGGTCGATGGGCTGGCTGCTGGCGGCCACCTCCCGGAGGAGGACGGGGACTCGGTGGGGGACGCGGGTGAAGACCTAGAGACCACTGCCAGTGAGGCGGTGGATCTGCTCGCGGCCGCCGCCGAGACCATCCTCATTCCTGCACGGGAACTCCGGGACTTTTTGGCCCGACTGGCCCTGGAAAAATGGTCCGAGCCAGAGCTGATCAATGGGTCCGTCCGCGCCGCCGTCAAAATCTTGGGCGCGGGCGGGCCCTTGACAAAGGCATAACAGCTTGAGCTGCGCGAGCTCGAGGGACTCCTCGCTGGGCTGCGGAGGGAGCGGAGTTCAACAAAAGACTCCGCTCCCTCCCCCACAATGGGTTAAGGTAGAGGTTGCACTATGCTTTTGCCATGAAGATAACCATAGCCAGCCTCAACATCAACGGCGGCAGAGGGGCACGCCGTAGATTTTACAATTTTTCGCTCCTGCGGGAGGGGAAATATGCGGTGTGCTTCCTGCAAGAAACCCACACCGTTCCGGGAGACGAAGCCACGTGGTTCCTGGAATGGCAAGGAGAGGTCCGCATGAGCCACCTCACCGCCACTTCTAGTGGGGTGGCCATCTTGCTGGGCCCGCATTTTCAGCCGGAGATCTTGGGGGTCGAGGAGCCCGTGCCAGGCCGCTTGCTGCACGTAACGGTTCGCCTGGGGGACGTGCCGCTCCATCTCGTGAACGTGTACGCCCCTCAGCCCGGCCCGCAGCAAACGCGCTTCTTTGAAGAGGTGTCCGCTCTTCTTGGCTCCGTCGACGTCGGCGACTGCATTGTCCTCGGGGGGGATTTTAACTGCACCCTCGAGGCGCGGGACCGCTCCGGTGCCCCGCAGTGCATGACGGCGATGGAGAAGTTGAGGGACCTGGTCGGGTCCTTCGACTTGGTGGACGTCTGGCGAAATCTCCACCCCGACTCCAGCGCCTTTACTTGGGTGAGGCCTGGAGTTGGATGGTCTAGAGTCGACCGCCTTTACGTGTCTCGGGCGTACGTTTCCTGCGTCCCGGCGGCCTCCATGCGGCCGGTGCCGTGTTCGGACCACCACCTGGTGTGGGCGGAGCTCGCTTCGCTCCGCGCGAGGACGGGGTCCGCGTACTGGCACTTTAACAACCGACTGCTGGAGGACGCGCGGTTCCAGGACTCGTTCCGTCGATTCTGGTCCGACTGGAGAAGGAAGCAGGGGGGCTTCCCCTCCTTGAGGCTATGGTGGGACGTGGGCAAGGCTCACGTCCGCGTCTTCTGTCAAGAGTACGCGAGGGGGTCGACCAAGAGGCGGGCGGCCAGAGTCGGGCGCCTAGAAAAAGAGGTGCTCGACCTGGAAGCCCGTCTCGGTCAAGTCGTCCAGGACCCGGCCCTGCGGACGGTGTACGAAGCGAAGAAGGCCGCGCTGAAGGACCTGCAGCTCGTCGGGTCCCGAGGCGCGTTCGTGAGGTCGCGGATCCGGTTCCTGCGGGATCTGGACCGCGGCTCCCCCTTCTTCTACTCGCTGGAAAAAAGGCAGAGTGTCCGTAAGCAGCTCTTGACGCTGCTGGCCGACGACGGCTCTCTCGTCTCGGATCCGGAGGGCGTCAACAACAGGGCCCGTGAATATTACGGGGCTCTGTTCTCTCCGGATCCGTCCAGCGAGGAAGCGCGTAGAGTTTTGTGGGAGGACCTGCCGAAGGTCAGCCCGGAGGGCGCCGAAAATCTGGAAGCTCCGCTAAGCCTGGCGGAGCTGACCGGTGCCCTCGCCCGGCTCTCGAGGGGAAAATCCCTGGGGCTGGATGGGCTGACCGTGGAGTTCCACAGGGCGTTCTGGGACGTCCTGGGGAGCGACTACGCGCGGGTCCTGGGGGAAAGTCTGGCGACCGGGGAGATGCCCCTCTCTTGGCGCAGGGCAGTCATCGTCCTGCTGCCTAAGAAGGGCGATCTCCGCCTCCTTAAGAACTGGCGCCCGGTCTCCCTCCTCAGCACGGACTACAAAATCTTCGCCAGGGCGATGTCTGCTCGCCTTGGTGCCGTGCTGGACCACATGATCCACCCCGACCAGTCCTACACGGTCCCGGGCCGGACAATCCACGATAACATCCATCTGGTCCGGGACCTCATCCATTGTTCCCAGGAGGCTGGTCTGTCGGTCGCCTTCCTATCCCTCGACCAAGAGAAGGCGTTCGACAGGGTGGATCACGACTATCTGCTCGGAACTCTGCGCGCTTTCGGGTTCGGGACGCATTTCGTCGCCCGGATCCGACTTCTGTACGCCGCCGCGGAGTGTCTGATTAAGGTTAACGGGTCCTTGACGGCGCCCCTTCGCTTTAGGAGAGAGGTGCGCCAGGGATGCCCCATGGCCAGCCAGTTATACGCCGTTTGCGTGGAGCCTTTCCTGCGCCTCTTGCGGACGAGGTTGACGGGACTGGCTCTGCAAGGGCCGGGCGTGGAGGTCGTCCTCTCGGCTTACGCCGATGACGTGTTCCTCGCGGTAAAGGATCCCGCTGACCTGCGGAGGATGCGTGAGTGCCAGGAGATTTACTCGGCCGCGTCCTCCGCCAGGATCAACTGGGAGAAATGTTCCGGACTCCTGGTAGGTCAGTGGCGGGTGGACTCCCTGCCGGAGGAGCTCAGGCCTTTTGCCTGGAGCACGACCCATCTCCTCTATCTGGGAGTCTACCTTAGCCCCGACGAGGGAGCCTGGCCGGCGAACTGGCAGGAGCTGGAGGCCAAGGTCGCCGCTCGCCTAGGGCGCTGGACAGGACTGCTCCGAGTGCTGTCCTACAGGGGTCGAGCGCTAGTCATAAACCAGCTGGTGGCCGCAATGTTGTGGTACCGGCTGATCACTTTGACCCCTCCCCCTGCATTTGTCGCCAAGATACAGAAGAAGCTGGTGGACTTCTTCTGGAACAACAGGAAGCACTGGGTCTCTGCCGCGGTCTTGAGTCTCCCGCTTGAGGAGGGCGGTCAGTCGTTGGTGTTCGTCAGCGCCCAGCTCGCGACTTTCCATCTTCAGACCCTGCAGAGATACCTTTACGTCGAGCCCCCTCCTAGGTGGTGCGCTCTGGCGAGGTATTTCTTCCGCCAGCAGCGCGACCTCAATTATGACACGCAGCTCCTGTTTGTGAACTTGGGGGGTGCTAGGACCGCCCTCCGGGAGCTGTCTGTCTTTTACAGGGAACTCATCAGGGTCTGGAACAAAGTCTCCACCAAGTGCAGCTCTCCGCCGGCTGGAGTGGCGGCCGTCCTGCAGGAGCCGCTGCTCGGGAATCCGTACCTCCATGACCGAGGTTTTATGTGGCGGTCGGAAGAGAGGGCTGTGGCTGGTGAGATGACCAGGGTCAGGGACCTGCTCGATGGCGGAGGAGCGGGCTGGATGGTGCCAGACACGCTGGCGCGGCGCCTAAATTCTGCCAACGTCCGCCACGCGGCCGATGCCATCGAGTCGCTAAAAACAGCTCTGGGCCCTGACTCCGTTAGGTGCATCGAGGAGGCTCAAGCACGTGGGGAGATCCCGTCCGAACTGACCCCCGTCCGGACGGAATTCCTCATCGGCGCCAAACCCCGGAACCTCCCTCGGGGGCCGGCGCCTCACAACTTGAGCCGCCTCGGGGAAATCCCCTCCGTGCCTTTCAGTTCCGCGCGGAGGGGTTTCATGTACGGGCTGCTCCTGCACACTCTCAACTTTGCCATCCTCGCCTGCTGTCCGGACACGCCATGGCGTACCATCTTGCCGTCCGGAGGAGGCGGGGGTCCCCAATGGAGGGCACTCTACGCAGGGGTCCTCCCACTATTCGTCGTGGACTTGGCCTGGAGGGTGGTGCACGGAGCAGTGTCGTGCAACAAATTTTTAAGCCGGTTCACGGACTCCCAGGCCGCCTGCAATTTCTGCGGTCTGGAGGAGTCCGTGTTCCATGTTTTTATTGAGTGCACGAGGTTGCAGCCCCTGTTCCATTATTTGAAGGGGTTGCTCCTGAAATTCTGGCTGCACTTCAGTCCCACTCTCCTGATCTTTGGGCACCCTGTGCGGAGGGGAGCGGGTAGGTCCGAAGGCCTCCTCGTAGGACTGCTCCTGGGCACGGCCAAGGGTGCCATCAGCCGGTCCAGGCAGCGGGCGGTCGAGGGGGTCGTTCAACCTGACTGCCTGCCTCTCTTCCGCTCTTACATCCGGTCCAGGGTGTCCTTGGAGATGGAGCACGCGGTGTCCACCGGTACGCTCGCGGCCTTCCGCGAGAGGTGGGCACCGGAGGGACTGGAGTGCATCATCACGCCCGGCAACCAAATTTTTATTTGATTTTACGTTTTAAAGTTTAATTTGTTTTAATTGCCGGTGTTTTTAGTGTCCCCTTCCCTTTTATAGGGGGCACTGGGGAAAAATTGTGATTTTAGTGCCCAAAAAAAACCCCAAAAAAAGAAGAAAAAAAAAAAACCAAAAAAAAAACCAAAAAAAAGAAAAAAAGGGCCTTGTAAATGTCTGGTGTGTCACCCAGGTCGGGTGGCACGGTTTAATGTGTTTTGTTTTGCAGATAAACTCCAAAAAGAGTTTCATGCACAAGGACCAATTGTGGAGCAGTGGAGGCGTGTCCTGCACAGTTGGAGCTGTGAGCAGTGAGGAGAGCAGCTACCAACTTGAGCTCCTGCCTGGAGAGCCCTGAGAACAGCCCAGGAAGAGAAGGAAGGAAGGGGATTCACCACCAACTTTCACCCAGAGGGAGAGGAGGAGAAAAGAAAACTTTGTACATCTTTTTACCATTCTGCAAAGAGTTGGAGAGAGGGGGAAAAACCAACAACAAACATCCAGTGTGGAAGGAGGGAGACTCTACATTTCTACAGGTGGGTGTTGGTGCAGTCCCAAAAAGACTTTGTTGAATCGGTGGGGAGAGGAAAGAAGACCACTGAGGGCCGGAACATCGCGGGGGGTATGTGTGTGTGGAAAGTGTGTGTGGGGGCCTTGCTTACAACTAGGCCCCACACACAACTGAACCCCCCCCCGGCCCCCAATTGCCTAGCCTGGGATAGCTGGAGCTACCAGGCTGAAGATTTTCCTTAATCACCCTATTTAAACATCATTAGGAGTGTGTGCCTGGTGGCTCGAGCTGCCCCAGGTGAAGACATCTTCTCCCCTCACCTGAAGACCACCCCAAAGACTTTGTGTTTTGCCATCTGGGGATTGCACCCACCCACAGCTGCGAGGGGAGACCTGCCCTCGCAGTTCCGCCCCCCCTTCCCACCCCCCTCTCTCTTTCTCTGTTACTCTGTTTCTCCCCTCTCTCTCTGAGGCCCCTTTCTCCTAATTTAAAAAAAAAACAATTAAGACACTGAGCAGAGGGAACAAGGCCCCTCCCCAATCATTAACTAGGGAAGAGGTGTGCCTCTTTCAGAGCTCCCTCTGTTCAAACACCAACGAGGCTAATAAAGACCATTAAGGCCTGTGACTTTGGGGTGGGTGTGGCCCTTAAAGGGACCCCGTGATGGCGACCCCATCCACGCCGGTGGCAGGGCCAGCGAAGACATATGCGCAGGTGGCAACCGCTTCCACGGCACCTCCTGCGCCACCCGCTGCCCTGCCACCATTCAGACTTATAACCAGGAAACACGGGGTCAAGAGCTACACTCACCCCACAATGAGCATTGAGGAGTGCGTGCGGGCGATGGCTGGGGTAGTCGGCCCCTCGGCCATTGTCGCAGCCTCCAAGATGTCTGGGAAGGCCGTGTTCTTCCTGGGGTCGGAGCGGGCGGTGTCCCTGGCCCTCGAAAAGGGGCTCACGGTGGGCGGGACGTTCCTGCCGGTGGACCCTCTCGAGGCCACCGCACAGAGGGTCATCGTATCGAACGTCCCGCCCTTTGTTCCCGCTGAGCTCCTCCTCCCTCACCTACACCAACTGGGGGAGGTAAGGTCGGGGATCAACCCCATACCGCTCGGCCTCAGGGAGAACAGCCTGCGCCACGTGTTCTCCTTCCGCCGCCAGCTCTTTGTCCGGCTGGCGCGGGAGGAGACGACGGAGGGATCATTTAATGTGGTGCACGAGGGGACTGCCTACCGCGTCTTCTGGACGTCGGACGGTGTGCGGTGCCATGCCTGCAGGGAGGTGGGGCACGTTCGCAAGAACTGCCCCGCCTCCAAGGCTGCCAAACCACCGAAGGCGGCCAAGGCTGGCGCCGCCGCCACCCCTCCCCCTAGTTGCGTCCGCGTGCCGGGAGCCATGGGTGCGCGGGCATCGTCGGGGGCCTTTGTTTTCACGGCCTCTGGCGGGGGGGAGGGAGAGCGTCCGACCGGTAAGAAGGCGCGGAAGAAGGCAAAACACCCAGAGGCGGATCCCCTCAGTGCGCCAGAAAATTTGACCACCGCGCTCAGCCCAACCCCGTCACCGGCGAGTGCGGGGTGCCCTGAGCCCGTGCCTGAGCCCTTGAATAACACCACAGAGGGGCCCGGGCGTGGGCAAGAAAAGGAAAAGGGGGGGGGCGGAGCGGGAGGCCTCGGCAGACATGGAGGTCTCCCTGCCTTCGCGCGCCCCCAGGAACAAAAGGAGGCACGGCTCCGATGAGGCGGAGGGGGAACAACATCCCTCCGCGGAGGAGTCGGTGCCCGCCGCGTGTCCCGCGTCCCCCACCAGCACCCCCAAATTGCGCTGCAGGCGGGAGGAGTCTGTCCCCGGGGAGGGTGAGGCAGTCGAGGCTGCCCAGCCGCTGCCTCCTGGGGATGGAGTGGAAGATCTGCCTGTCGTGGGGGGCGTGGGGCCAGCGGAAGAATGTATTGGCGCCGGGCCGGGGACTGAGGCGGGCGGGGCCGAAAAGGCCAAACCTGAGCCCGCCCAGCCAATACCCAACTTCCCCCGGGAGTCGCTCGACCCGGCAGAAACACAAATGAGTGATTTTAATGAAACTGTAGATGCTGGGCCGGGGGGTGGCAGCGGGGAGGGGAAGGAACACCCACCCTCGCCTCTTGCTGTGGAGCTGGAGCACTTGGGGAGCCTGGGGATTTCCTATGGCCGGGTCTCTCCTTGTTCCCCAGTTCCTGGGGCGGAGGGGGAACCCCTTCTGCTGTCATTTCCCGACCCAGCACCATTTTTAAAAGAGCCCAGTGGGGACTCCTCTGCCGACGATCCTGGGGGTGGGATCGGGGCAGAGCCAGGGCCGGTTGGAGCGGCCGGTTCATTTGCCGTACCTTGTGCGGTCGATGGGCCGGCTGCTGGCGGCCACATCCCGGAGGAGGACGGGGACTCGGTGGGGGACGCAGGTGAAGACCTAGAGACCACCGCCAGCGAGGCGGTGGATCTGCTCGCGGCCGCCGCCGAGACCATCCTCATTCCTGCACGGGAACTCCGGGACTTTTTGGCCCAGAGCCGGGGTCACTGCAACCAAGCCCGACTGGCCCTGGAAAAATGGTCCGAGCCAGAGCTGATCAAGGGGTCCGTCCGCGCCGCTGTCAAAACCTTGGCCGCGGGCGGGCCCTTGACAAAGGCGCAACACCTTGAGCTGCGCGAGCTCGAGGGACTCCTCGCTGGGCTGCGGAGGGAGCGGAGTTCAACAAAAGACTCCGCTCCCTCCCCCACAATAGGTTAAGGTAGAGGTTGCACTATGCTTTTGCCATGAAGATAACCATAGCCAGCCTCAACATCAACGGCGGCAGAGGGGCACGCCGTAGATTTGACAATTTTTCGCTCCTGCGGGAGGGGAAATATGCGGTGTGCTTCCTGCAAGAAACCCACACCGTTCCGGGAGACGAAGCCACGTGGCTCCTGGAATGGCAAGGAGAGGTCCGCATGAGCCACCTCACCGCCATTTCTAGTGGGGTGGCCATCTTGCTGGGCCCGCATTTTCAGCCGGAGATCTTGGGGGTCGAGGAGCCCGTGCCAGGCCGCTTGCTGCACGTAACGGTTCGCCTGGGGGACGTGCCGCTCCATCTCGTGAACGTGTACGCCCCTCAGCCCGGCCCGCAGCAAACGCGCTTCTTTGAAGAGGTGTCCGCTCTTCTTGGCTCCGTCGACGTCGGCGACTGCATTGTCCTCGGGGGGGATTTTAACTGCACCCTCGAGGCGAGGGACCGCTCCGGTGCCCCGCAGTGCATGACGGCGATGGAGAAGTTGAGGGACCTGGTCGGGTCCTTCGACTTGGTGGATGTCTGGCGAAATCTCCACCCCGACTCCAGCGCCTTTACTTGGGTGAGGCCTGGAGTTGGATGGTCTAGAGTCGACCGCCTTTACGTGTCTCGGGCGTACGTTTCCTGCGTCCCGGCGGCCTCCATGCGGCCGGTGCCGTGTTCGGACCACCACCTGGTGTGGGCGGAGCTCGCTTCGCTCCGCGCGAGGACGGGGTCCGCGTACTGGCACTTTAACAACCGACTGCTGGAGGACGCGCGGTTCCAGGACTCGTTCCGTCGATTCTGGTCCGACTGGAGAAGGAAGCAGGGGGGCTTCCCCTCCTTGAGGCTATGGTGGGACGTGGGCAAGGCTCACGTCCGCGTCTTCTGTCAAGAGTACGCGAGGGGGTCGACCAAGAGGCGGGCGGCCAGAGTCGGGCGCCTAGAAAAAGAGGTGCTCGACCTGGAAGCCCGTCTCGGTCAAGTCGTCCAGGACCCGGCCCTGCGGACGGTGTACGAAGCGAAGAAGGCCGCGCTGAAGGACCTGCAGCTCGTCGGGTCCCGAGGCGCGTTCGTGAGGTCGCGGATCCGGTTCCTGCGGGATCTGGACCGCGGCTCCCCCTTCTTCTACTCGCTGGAAAAAAGGCAGAGTGTCCGTAAGCAGCTCTTGACGCTGCTGGCCGACGACGGCTCTCTCGTCTCGGATCCGGAGGGCGTCAACAACAGGGCCCGTGAATATTACGGGGCTCTGTTCTCTCCGGATCCGTCCAGCGAGGAAGCGCGTAGAGTTTTGTGGGAGGACCTGCCGAAGGTCAGCCCGGAGGGCGCCGAAAATCTGGAAGCTCCGCTAAGCCTGGCGGAGCTGACCGGTGCCCTCGCCCGGCTCTCGAGGGGAAAATCCCTGGGCTGGACGGGCTGACCGTGGAGTTCCACAGGGCGTTCTGGGACGTCCTGGGGAGCGACTACGCGCGGGTCCTGGGGGAAAGTCTGGCGACCGGGGAGATGCCCCTCTCTTGGCGCAGGGCAGTCATCGTCCTGCTGCCTAAGAAGGGCGATCTCCGCCTCCTTAAGAACTGGCGCCCGGTCTCCCTCCTCAGCACGGACTACAAAATCTTCGCCAGGGCGATGTCTGCTCGCCTTGGTGCCGTGCTGGACCACATGATCCACCCCGACCAGTCCTACACGGTCCCGGGCCGGACAATCCACGATAACATCCATCTGGTCCGGGACCTCATCCATTGTTCCCAGGAGGCTGGTCTGTCGGTCGCCTTCCTATCCCTCGACCAAGAGAAGGCGTTCGACAGGGTGGATCACGACTATCTGCTCGGAACTCTGCGCGCTTTCGGGTTCGGGACGCATTTCGTCGCCCGGATCCGACTTTTGTACGCCGCCGCGGAGTGTCTGATTAAGGTTAACGGGTCTTTGACGGCGCCCCTTCGCTTTAGGAGAGGGGTACGCCAGGGATGCCCCATGTCCGGCCAGTTATACGCCGTTTGCGTGGAGCCTTTCCTGCGCCTCTTGCGGACGAGGTTGACGGGACTGGCTCTGCAAGGGCCGGGCGTGGAGGTCGTCCTCTCGGCTTACGCCGATGACGTGCTCCTCGCGGTGGAGGATCCCGCTGACCTGCGGAGGATGCGTGAGTGCCAGGAGATTTACTCGGCCGCGTCCTCCGCCAGGATCAACTGGGAGAAATGTTCCGGACTCCTGGTGGGTCAGTGGCGGGTGGACTCCCTGCCGGAGGAGCTCAGGCCTTTTGCCTGGAGCACGACCCATCTCCTCTATCTGGGAGTCTACCTTAGCCCCGACGAGGGAGCCTGGCCGGCGAACTGGCAGGAGCTGGAGGCCAAGGTCGCCGCTCGCCTAGGGCGCTGGACAGGACTGCTCCGAGTGCTGTCCTACAGGGGTCGAGCGCTAGTCATAAACCAGCTGGTGGCCGCAATGTTGTGGTACCGGCTGGTCACTTTGACCCCTCCCCCTGCATTTGTCGCCAAGATACAGAAGAAGCTGGTGGACTTCTTCTGGAACAACAGGAAGCACTGGGTCTCTGCTGCGGTCTTGAGTCTCCCGCTTGAGGAGGGCGGTCAGTCGTTGGTGTGCGTCAGCGCCCAGCTCGCGACTTTCCGTCTTCAGACCCTGCAGAGATACCTTTGCGTCGAGCCCCCTCCTAGGTGCTGCGCTCTGGCGAGGTATTTCTTCCGCCAGCAGCGCAACCTCAATTATGACACGCAGCTCCTGTTTGTGAACTTGGGGGGTGCCAGGACCGCCCTCCGGGAGCTGCCTGTCTTTTACAAGGAACTCATCAGGGTCTGGAACAAAGTCTCCACCAAGCGCAGCTCTCTGCCGGCTGGAGTGGCGGCCGTCCTGCAGGAACCGCTGCTCGGGAATCCGTACCTCCACGACCGAGGTTTTATGTGGCGGTCGGAAGAGAGGGCTGTGGCTGGTGAGGTGACCAGGGTCAGGGACCTGCTCGATGGCGGAGGAGCGGGCTGGATGGCGCCAGACACGCTGGCGCGGCGCCTAAATTCTGCCAACGTCCGCCACGCGGCCGATGCCATCGAGTCGCTAAAAACAGCTCTGGGCCCTGACTCCGTTAGGTGCATCGAGGAGGCTCAAGCACGTGGGGAGATCCCGTCCGAACTGACCCCCGTCCGGACGGAATTCCTCATCGGCGCCAAACCCCGGAACCTCCCTCGGGGGCCGGCGCCTCACAACTTGAGCCGCCTCGGGGAAATCCCCTCCGTGCCTTTCAGTTCCGCGCGGAGGGGTTTCCTGTACGGGCTGCTCCTGCACACCCTCAACTTTGCCATCCTCGCCGGCCGTCCGGACACGCCATGGCGTACCATCTTGCCGTCCGGAGGAGGCGGGGGTCCCCGATGGAGGGCACTCTACGCAGGGGTCCTCCCACTATTCATCGGGGACTTGGCCTGGAGGGTGGTGCACGGAGCAGTGCCGTGCAACAAATTTTTAAGCCGGTTCACGGACTCCCAGGCCGCCTGCAATTTCTGCGGTCTGGAGGAGTCCGTGTTCCATGTTTTTATTGAGTGCACGAGGTTGCAGCCCCTGTTTTATTATTTGAAGGGGCTGCTCCTGAAATTCTGGCTGCACTTCAGTCCCACTCTCCTGATCTTTGGGCACCCTGTGCAGAGGGGAGCGGGTAGGTCCGAAGGCCTCCTCGTAGGACTGCTCCTGGGCACGGCCAAGGGTGCCATCAGCCGGTCCAGGCAGCGGGCGGTCGAGGGGGTCGTTCAACCTGACTGCCTGCCTCTCTTCCGCTCTTACATCCGGTCCAGGGTGTCCTTGGAGATGGAGCACGCGGTGTCCACCGGTACGCTCGCGGCCTTCCGCGAGAGGTGGGCACCGGAGGGACTGGAGTGCATCATCACGCCCGGCAACCAAATTTTAATTTGATTTTACGTTTTTAAGTTTAATTTGTTTTAATTGCCGGTGCTTTTAGTGTCCCCCTTCCCTTTTATAGGGGGCACTGGGGAAAATTGTGATTTTAGTGCCCCAAAAAAAAAGAAAAACACAAAAAAAAAAGGGGGAAAAAAAAGGGCCTTGTAAATGTCTGGTGTGTCACCCAGGTCGGGTGGCACCGTATAATGTTTTATGTTTTTGCAGGTGAACTCCAAAAAGAGTTTCATGCACAAGGACCAATGGTGGAGCTTTGGAGGCGTGGCCTATCCAGTTGGAGCCTGGAGCAGTGAGGGAAGGAGCTTCCTGCTTTTGCTCCTGTTTGGGAGGCCTTTGAGAGCCCTGAGACCAGCCCAGGAAGAGGAGGAAAGGGCTGGCTTTCTACAACTCAACATCCAGAGGGAGAGGAGGAGAGCTGAAAAATTTACCATTTATTACTACTACAGAGAGTTGGAGAGAGGGGGAAAACAGCAACAACCTGGGTGGAAGGGGGGAGATTCGGCAACAGGTGGGTGTTGGTGCATTCCCCGAAAGACATTGTTGTATCGGTGGGGGGAGGAAAGAAGACCTTTCGAGGGCCGGAACATCGCGGGGGGCGTGTGTGTGTGGAAGTGTGTGTGGGGGTCTTGCTTACAACTAGGCCCCACACACCACTGAAGCAGCCCCTCCCCCATTGCCTAGCCTGGGATAGCTGGAGCTACCTGGCTGAAAACTATTAATCACCCTATTAAAGATCGTTGGGAGTGTGTGCCTGGGTGGCTCCAGCTGCCCCAGGTGAAGACATCTTCTCCCCCCACCCGAAGACCATTCTTAAAAGACTGTGTTTTTTGCCATCTGGGGAGTGCACCCAAAGAAACACCCACCCATTGCTGTGAGGGGAGACCTGCCCTCGCAGCTTCCCTCTTTCCCACACCCCCTTGCTCTATCACTCTCTCTCTCTGTCTCTCCCCTCTCTCTCTGAGAGCCCTTTCCTCCTAATTTAAAAAAAAACAATTTAGACAACTGAGCAGAGGGAGCAAGGCCCCTCCCCATTCGTTAACTAGGGGAGAGGTGTGCCCCATTAAGAGCTCCCTCTGCTCAAAAAACCAACGAGGCCAATAAAGACCATTAAGGCCTGTGACTTTGGGGTGGGTGTAGCCCTTAAAGGGACCCCATGATGGCGACCCCATCCACGCCGGTGGCAGGGCCAGCAAGGACATATGCGCAGGCGGCGTCCACATCCACGGCGCCTCCTGCGCCTCCTCCTGCCCTGCCACCGTTCAGACTTATCACCAAGAAACACGGGGTCAAGAGCTACACTCACCCCACAATGAGCATCGAGGAGTGCGTGCGGGCGATGGCTGGGGTAGTCGGCCCCTCGGCCATTGTCACAGCCTCCAAGATGTCTGGGAAGGCCGTGTTCTTCCTGGGGTCGGAGCGGGCGGTGTCCCTGGCCCTTGAAAAGGGGCTCACGGTGGGCGGGACGTTCCTGCCGGTGGACCCTCTCGAGGCCACCGCGCAGAGGGTCATTATTTCAAACGTCCCGCCCTTTGTTCCCGCTGAACTCCTCCTCCCTCACCTACACCAACTGGGGGAGGTAAGGTCGGGGATCAACCCCATACCGCTCGGCCTCCGGGAGAACAGTCTGCGCCACGTGTTCTCCTTCCACCGCCAGCTCTTTGTCCGGCTGGCGCGGGAGGACATGACGGAAGGGCACTTTAATGTGGTACACGAGGGGACTGCCTACCGCGTCTTCTGGACGTCGGACGGCGTGCGGTGCCATGCCTGCAGGGAGGAGGGGCACGTTCGTAAGAACTGCCCCGCCTCCAAGGCCGCCAAACCACCGAGGGCGGCCAAGGCTGGCGCCGCCGCCACCCCTCCCCCTAGTTGCGTCCGCGTGCCGGGAGCCGTAGGTGCGCGGGCATCGTCGGAGGCCTTTGTTTTCAGGGCCTCCTGCGGGGGGGAGGGAGAGCGTCCGAACGGAAAGAAGGCGCGGAAGAAGGCGAAACATCTAGAGGCGGGTCCCCTGGGTGCGCCAAACAACTTGTTTACCGCGCTCGGCCCAACCCCGTCACCGGCGAGCGCAGGGTGCCCTGAGCCCGTGCCCGCGCCCTTGACCAATACCGCAGAGGGGTTCGGGCGCGGGAAAGATAAGGAAAAGGGGGGAGTGGAGCGGGAGGCCTCGGCAGACATGGGGGTCTCCCTGCCTCCGTGCCCCCCCAGGAAAAAAAGGAGGCGCCGCTCCAATGAGGCGGGGGGGGTACAACATCTCTCCGCGGAGGAGTCGGTGCCCGCCGCGTGTCCCGCGTCCCCCACCAGCGCCCCCAAATTGCGCTGCAGGCGTGAGGAATCTGTCCCCGGGGAGGGAGGGGCAGTCGAGGCTGCCCAGCCTCTGCCTCCCGGGGATGGCGTGAAAGATCTGCCTGTCGTGGGGGGCGCGGGGCCAGCGGAGGAATGCATAGCCGCCGGGTCGAGTGTCCCTGGGACTGAGGCAGGCGGGGCCGAAAAGGCCGTAGCTGAGCCCGCCCAGCCAATACCCAACTTCCCCCGGGAGTCGCTCGGCCCGGAAGAAACTGAAAATAGGATTAATTTTAACAATACTGTACACGCTGGGCCGGGGGGTGGCGGCGGGGAGGGGGAAGAACAACAACCCTCGCCCCCTACTTTGGAGCTGAGGGACTTGGTGGACCTGGAGAATTTCCTAAACCAGGTCTCTCCGTGTTCCCCGGCTCCTGGGGCGGAGGAGGAACCCCTTCCGCTGTCGCTTCCCGACCCAGCACCACTTTTAAAAGAGCCCAGTGGGGACTCCTCTGCCGACGATCCTGGGGGTGGGATCGGGGCAGAGCCAGGGTCGGATGGAGTGGCCGGGCCGATTGCCGTACCTCGTGCGGTCGACGGGCCGGCTGCTAGCGGCGACCTCCCGGAGGGGGACGGGGACTCGGTGGAGGACGCGGGTGAAGATCTCGAGTCCATCGCCAGTGAGGCGGTGGATCTGCTCGCGTCTGCCGCTGAGACCCTCCTCATTCCTGCAAAGGAACTCCGGGACTTTTTGGTCCAGTGCCGGGGTCGCCGCGACCAAGCTCGTCTGGCCCGGGAAAGATGGTCTGAGCCGGGGCTGCTCGTCGCGTCCGTCCGCGCCGCCGCTAAAACCATGGCCGCGGGCGGGCCCTTATCAAAGGCGCAAGGCCTTGAGCTGCGCCGGCTCAAAAGATTCCTCGCTGGGCTGCTGAAGGAGTGGAGGTCAACAAAAGACTCCGCTCCCTCCCCCACAATAGGTTAAGGTAGAGGTTGCACTATGCTTTTGCCATGAAGATAACCATAGCCAGCCTCAACATCAACGGCGGCAGAGGGGCACGTCGTAGATTTAACAATTTTTCGCTCCTGCGGGAGGGGAAATATGCGGTGTGCTGCCTGCAAGAAACCCACACCGTTCCGGGAGACGAAGCCACGTGGCTCCTGGAATGGCAAGGAGAGGTCCGCATGAGCCACCTCACCGCCACTTCTAGTGGGGTGGCCATCTTGCTGGCCCCGCATTTTTCAGCCGGAGATCTTGGGGGTCGAGGAGCCCGTGCCAGGCCGCTTGCTGCACGTAACGGTTCGCCTGGGGGACGTGCCGCTCCATCTCGTGAACGTGTACGCCCCTCAGCCCGGCCCGCAGCAAACGCGCTTCTTTGAAGAGGTGTCCGCTCTTCTTGGCTCCGTCGACGTCGGCGACTGCATTGTCCTCGGGGGCGATTTTAACTGCACCCTCGAGGCGAGGGACCGCTCCGGTGCCCCGCAGAGCATGACGGCGATGGAGAAGTTGAGGGACCTGGTCGGGTCCTTCGACTTGGTGGACGTCTGGCGAAATCTCCATCCCGACTCCAGCGCCTTTACTTGGGTGAGGCCTGGAGTAGGATGGTCCAGAGTCGACCGCCTTTACGTGTCTCGGGCGTACGTTTCCTGCGTCCCGGCGGCCTCCATGCGGCCGGTGCCGTGTTCGGACCACCACCTGGTGTGGGCGGAGCTCGCTTCGCTCCGCGCGAGGACGGGGTCCGCGTACTGGCATTTTAACAACCGGCTGCTGGAGGACGTGCGGTTCCAGGACTCGTTCCGTCGATTCTGGTCCGACTGGAGAAGGAAGCAGGGGGGCTTCCCCTCCTTGAGGCTATGGTGGGACGTGAGCGTCTTCTGTCAAGAGTACGCGAGGGGGTCGACCAAGAGGCGGGCGGCCAGGGTCGGGCGCCTAGAAAAAGGGGACCCGGCCCTGCGGACGGTGTACGAAGCGAAGAAGGCCGCGCTGAAAGACCTGCAGCTCGTCGGGTCCCGAGCGCGTTCGTGAGGTCGCGGATCCGGTTCCTGCGGGATCTGGACCGCGGCTCCCCCTTCTTCTATTCGCTGGAAAAAAGGCAGTGTCCGTAAGCAGCTCTTGACGCTGCTGGCCGACGACGGCTCTCTCGTCTCGGATCCGGAGGGCGTCAACAACAGGGCCCGTGAATATTACGGGGCTCTGTTCTCTCCGGATCCGTCCAGCGAGGAAGCGCGTAGAGTTTTGTGGGAGGACCTGCCGAAGGTCAGACCGGAGGGCGCTGAAAATCTGGAAGCTCCGCTAAGCCTGGCGGAGTTGACCGGCGCCCTCGACCGGCTCTCGAGGGGAAAAGCCCCGGGGCTGGACGGGCTGACCGTGGAGTTCCACAGGGCGTTCTGGGACGTCCTGGGGGGCGACTACGCGCGGGTCCTGGGGGAAAGTCTGGCGACCGGGGAGATGCCCCTCTCTTGGCGCAGGGCAGTCATCGTCCTGCTGCCTAAGAAGGGCGATCTCTGCCTCCTTAAGAACTGGCGCCCGGTCTCCCTCCTCAGCACGGACTACAAAATCTTTGCCAGGGCGATGTCTGCTCGCATTGGTGCCGTGCTGGACCACATGATCCACCCCGACCAGTCCTACACGGTCCCGGGCCGGACAATCCACGATAACATCCATCTGGTCCGGGACCTCATCCATTACTCCCAGGAGGCTGGTCTGTCGGTCGCCTTCCTATCCCTCGACCAAGAGAAGGCGTTCGACAGGGTGGATCACGACTATCTGCTCGGAACTCTGCACGCTTTCGGGTTCGGGACGCATTTCGTCGCCCGGTTCCGACTTTTGTACGCCGCCGCGGAGTGTCTGATTAAGGTTAACGGGTCCTTGACGGCGCCCCTTCGCTTTGGGAGAGGGGTGCGCCAGGGATGCCCCATGTCCGGCCAGTTATACGCCGTTTGCGTGGAGCCTTTCCTGCGCCTCTTGCGGACGAGGTTGACGGGACTGGCTCTGCAAGGGCCGGGCGTGGAGGTCGTCCTCTCGGCTTACGCCGATGACGTGCTCCTCGCGGTAGAGGATCCCGCTGACCTGCGGAGGATGCGTGAGTGCCAGGAGATTTACTCGGCCGCGTCCTCCGCCAGGATCAACTGGGAGAAATGTTCCGGACTCCTGGTGGGTCAGTGGCGGGTGGACTCCCTGCCGGAGGAGCTCAGGCCTTTTGCCTGGAGCACGACCCATCTCCTCTATCTGGGAGTCTACCTTAGCCCCGACGAGGGAGCCTGGCCGGCGAACTGGCAGAAGCTGGAGGCCAAGGTCGCCGCTTGCCTAGGGCGCTGGACAGGACTGCTCCGAGTGCTGTCCTACAGGGGTCGAGCACTAGTCATAAACCAGCTGGTGGCCGCCATGTTGTGGTACCGGCTGGTCACTTTGACCCCTCCCCCTGCATTTGTCGCCAAGATACAGAAGAAGCTGGTGGACTTCTTCTGGAACAACAGGAAGCACTGGGTCTCTGCCGCGGTCTTGAGGCTCCCGCTTGGGAAGGGCGGTCAGTCGTTGGTGTGCGTCAGCACCCAGCTCGCGACTTTCCGTCTTCAGACCCTGCAGAGATACCTTTACGTTGAGCCCCCTCCTAGGTGGCGTGCTCTGGCGATGTATTTCTTCCGCCAGCAGCACGGCCTCAACTACGACACGCAGCTCCTGTTTGTGAGTGTGGGGGCGTCAGGACCGCCCTCCGGGAGCTGCCTGTCTTTTACAAGGAACTCATCAGGGTCTGGAACAAAGTCTCCACCAAGCGCAGCTCTCCACCGGCTGGAGCGGCGGCCGTCCTGCAGGAGCCGCTGCTCGGGAATCCGTACCTTCACGACCGAGGTTTTTTGTGGCGGTCGGAAGAGAGGGCTGTGGCTGGTGAGGTGACCAGGGTCAGGGACCTGCTCGAAGGCGGAGGAGCGGGCTGGATGGTGCCAGACACGCTGGCGCGGCGCCTAAATTCTGCCAACGTCCGCCGCGCGGCCGAAGCCATCGAGTCGCTAAAAAGAGCTCTGGGCCCCGACTCCGTTAGGTGCATCGAGGAGGCTCAAGCACGTGGGGAGATCCCGTCCGAACTGACCCCTGTCCGGACGGAATTCCTCATTGGCGCCAAATCCCGGAACCTCTCTCGGGGGCCGGCGCCTCACAACTTGAGCCGCCTCGGGGAAATCCACTCCGTGCCTTTCAGTTCCGCGCGGAGGGGTTTCCTGTACGGGCTGCTCCTGCACACTCTCAACTTTGCCATCCTCGCCTGCCGTCCGGACACGCCATGGCGTACCATCTTGCTGTCCGGAGGAGGCAGGGGACCCGATGGAGGGCACTCTACGCAGGGGTCCTCCCACTATTTTTCGGGGACTTGGCCTGGAGGGTGGTGCATGGAGCAGTGCCGTGCAATAAATTTTTAAGTCGGTTCACGGGCTCCCAGGCCGCCTGCAATTTCTGCGGTCTGGAAGAGTCCGTGTTCCATGTTTTTATTGAGTGCACGAGGTTGCAGCCCCTGTTCCATTATTTAAAGGGGCTGCTCCTGAAATTCTGGCTGCACTTTAGTCCCACACTCCTGATCTTCGGGCACCCTGTGCGGAGGGGAGCGGGTAGGTCCGAGGGCCTCCTCGTAGTATTGCTCCTGGGCACGGCCAAGGGGGCCATCAGCCGGTCCAGGCAGCGGGCAGTCGAGGGGGTTGTTCAACCTGACTGCCTGCCTCTCTTCCGCGCATACATCCGGTCAGTGTGTCCCTGGAGATGGAGCACGCGGTGTCCACCGGTACGCTCGCGGCCTTCCGCGAGAGGTGGGCACCGGAAGGACTGGAGTGCATCATCACGCCCTGCAACCAAATTTTTATTTGATTTTATATTTTTAAGTTAATTTGTTTTAATTGCCGGTGCTTTTAGTGTCCCCTCCCCTTTTATAGGGGGCACTTGGAGAAAAAATATGTTTTTTGAAAACCCCCCAAAAAATACCACAAAAAAATAAAAGGCCCTGTAAATGTTTGGTGTTTCCCCCAGATCGGGGAGGCACGGTTTAATGTTTTTTGTTTACTCCCAAAAAGAGTTTCATGCACAAGGACCAATGGTGGAGCTTTGGAGGCGTGGCCTATCCAGTTGGAGCCTGGAGCAGTGAGGGAAGGAGCTACCTGCTTTTGCTCCTGTTTGGAAGGCCTTTGAGAGCCCTGAGACCAGCCCAGGAAGAGGAGGAAAGGGCTGGCTTACTACAACTCAACATCCGGAGGGAGAGGAGGAGAGCTGAAAAATTTACCATTTATTACTACTACAGAGAGTTGGAGAGAGGGGGAAAACAGCAACAACCTGGGTGGAGGGAGGGAGATTCGGCAACAGGTGGGTGTTGGTGCATTCCCCGAAAGACATTGTTGTATCGGTGGGGGGAGGAAAGAAGACCTTTCGAGGGCCGGAACATCACGGGGGGTGTGTGTGTGTGGAAGTGTGTGTGGGGGTCTTGCTTAAAACTAGGCCCCACACACCACTGAAGCACCGCTCCCCCATTGCCTAGCCTGGGATAGCTGGAGCTACCTGGCTGAAAACTATTAATCACCCTATTAAAGATCGTTGGGAGTGTGTGCCTGGGTGGCTCCAGCTGCCCCAGGTGAAGACATCTTCTCCCCCCACCCGAAGACCATTCTTAAAAGACTGTGTTTTTTGCCATCTGGGAAGTGCACCCCAAGAAACACCCACCCATTGCTGTGAGGGGAGACCTGCCCTCGCAGCTTCCCTCTTTCCCACACCCCCTTGCTCTATCTCTCTCTCTCAGTCTCTCCCCTCTCTCTCTGAGAGCCTTTCCTCCTAATTTAAAAAAAAACAATTAAGACAACTGAGCAGAGGGAGCAAGGCCCCTCCCCATTCGTTAACTAGGGGAGAGGTGTGCCCCATTAAGAGCTCCCTCTGCTCAAAAAACCAACGACACCAATAAAGACCATTAAGGCCTGTGACTTTGGGGTGAGTGTAGCCCTTAAAGGGACCCCGTGATGGCGACCCCATCCACGCCGGTGGCAGGGCCAGCAAGGACATATGTGCAGGCGGCATCCACATCCACGGCACCTCCTGCGCCTCCTGCTGCCCTGCCACCTTTCAGACTTATCACCAAGAAACACGGGGTCAAGAGCTACACTCACCCCACAATGAGCATCGAGGAGTGCGTGCGGGCGATGGCTGGGGTAGTCGGCCCCTCGGCCATTGTCGCAGCCTCCAAGATGTCTGGGAAGGCCGTGTTCTTCCTGGGGTCGGAGCGGGCGGTGTCCCTGGCCCTCGAAAAGGGGCTCACGGTGGGCGGGACGTTCCTGCCGGTGGATCCTCTCGAGGCCACCGCGCAGAGGGTCATTATTTCTAACGTCCCGCCCTTTGTTCCCGCTGAACTCCTCCTCCCTCACCTACACCAACTGGGGGAGGTAAGGTCGGGGATCAACCCCATACCGCTCGGCCTCAGGGAGAACAGCCTGCGCCACGTGTTCTCCTTCCGCCGCCAGCTCTTTGTCCGGCTGGCGCGGGAGGAGACGGCGGAGGGGTATTTTAATGTGGTGCACGAGGGGACTGCCTACCGCATCTTCTGGACATCGGACGGCGTGCGGTGCCATGCCTGCAGGGAGGAGGGGCACATTCGTAAGAACTGCCCCGCCTCCAAGGCCGCCAAACCACCGAAGGCGGCCAAGGCTGGCGCCGCCGCCACCCCTCCCCCTAGTTGCGTCCGCGTGCCGGGAGCCATGGGTGCGCGGGCATCGTCGGAGGCCTTTGTTTTCGGGGCCTCCGGCGGGGGGGAGGGAGAGCGTCCGACCGGAAAGAAGGCGCGGAAGAAGGCGAAACATCTCGAGGCGGGTCCCCTGGGTGCGCCAAACAACTTGTTTACCGCGCTCGGCCCAACCCCGTCACCGGCGAGCGCGGGGTGCCCTGAGCCCGTGCCCGAGCCCTTGACCAATACCGCAGAGGGGTTCGGGCGCGGGAAAGATAAGGAAAAGGGGGGAGTGGAGCGGGAGGCCTCGGCAGACATGGAGGTCTCCCTGCCTCCGCGCCCCCCTAGGAACAAAAGGAGGCGCCGCTCCAATGAGGCGGGGGGGGAACAACATCTCTCCGCGGAGGAGTCGGTGCCCGCCGCGTGTCCCGCGTCCCCCACCAGCGCCCCCAAATTGCGCTGCAGGCGTGAGGAATCTGTCCCCGGGGAGGGAGGGGCAGTCGAGGCTGCCCAGCCTCTGCCTCCCGGGGATGGCGTGAAAGATCTGCCTGTCGTGGGGGGCGCGGGGCCAGTGGAGGAATGCATAGCCGCCGGGTCGAGTGTCCCTGGGACTGAGGCAGGCGGGGCCGAAAAGGCCGTAGCTGAGCCCGCCCAGCCAATACCCAACTTCCCCCGGGAGTCGCTCGGCCCGGAAGAAACAGAAAATAGGATTAATTTTAACAATACTGTACACGCTGGGCCGGGGGGTGGCGGCGGGGAGGGGGAAGAACAACAACCCTCGCCCCCTACTTTGGAGCTGAGGGACTTGGTGGACCTGGAGAATTTTCTAAACCAGGTCTCTCCGTGTTCCCCGGCTCCTGGGGCGGAGGAGGAACCCCTTCCGCTGTCGCTTCCCGACCCAGCACCACTTTTAAAAGAGCCCAGTGGGGACTCCTCTGCCGACGAACCTGGGGGTGGGATCGGGGCAGAGCCAGGGTCGGATGGAGCGGCCGGGCCGATTGCCGTACCACGTGCGGTCGACGGGCCGGCTGCTAGCGGCGACCTCCCGGAGGGGGACGGGGACTCGGTGGAGGACGCGGGTGAAGATCTCGAGTCCATCGCCAGTGAGGCGGTGGATCTGCTCGCGTCTGCCGCTGAGACCCTCCTCATTCCTGCAAAGGAACTCCGGGACTTTTTGGTCCAGTGCCGGGGTCGCCGCGACCAAGCTCGTCTGGCCCGGGAAAGATGGTCTGAGCCGGGGCTGCTCGTCGCGTCCGTCCGCGCCGCCGCTAAAACCATGGCCGCGGGCGGGCCCTTATCAAAGGCGCAAAGCCTTGAGCTGCGCCGGCTCAAAAGGTTCCTCGCTGGGCTGCTGAAGGAGTGGAGGTCAACAAAAGACTCCGCTCCCTCCCCCACAATAGGTTAAGGTAGAGGTTGCACTATGCTTTTGCCATGAAGATAACCATAGCCAGCCTCAACATCAACGGCGGCAGAGGGGCACGTCGTAGATTTAACAATTTTTCGCTCCTGCGGGAGGGGAAATATGCGACGTGCTGCCTGCAAGAAACCCACACCGTTCCGGGAGACGAAGCCACGTGGTTCCTGGAATGGCAAGGAGAGGTCCGCATGAGCCACCTCACCGCCACTTCTAGTGGGGTGGCCATCTTGCTGGCCCCGCATTTTTCAGCCGGAGATCTTGGGGGTCGAGGAGCCCGTGCCAGGCCGCTTGCTGCACGTAACGGTTCGCCTGGGGGACGTGCCGCTCCATCTCGTGAACGTGTACGCCCCTCAGCCCGGCCCGCAGCAAACGCGCTTCTTTGAAGAGGTGTCCGCTCTTCTTGGCTCCGTCGACGTCGGCGACTGCATTGTCCTCGGGGGGGATTTTAACTGCACCCTCGAGGCGAGGGACCGCTCCGGTGCCCCGCAGAGCATGACGGCGATGGAGAAGTTGAGGGACCTGGTCGGGTCCTTCGACTTGGTGGACGTCTGGCGAAATCTCCATCCCGACTCCAGCGCCTTTACTTGGGTGAGGCCTGGAGTAGGATGGTCCAGAGTCGACCGCCTTTACGTGTCTCGGGCGTACGTTTCCTGCGTCCCGGCGGCCTCCATGCGGCCGGTGCCGTGTTCGGACCACCACCTGGTGTGGGCGGAGCTCGCTTCGCTCCGCGCGAGGACGGGGTCCGCGTACTGGCACTTTAACAACCGGCTGCTGGAGGACGTGCGGTTCCAGGACTCGTTCCATCGATTCTGGTCCGACTGGAGAAGGAAGCAGGGGGGCTTCCCCTCCTTGAGGCTATGGTGGGACGTGAGCGTCTTCTGTCAAGAGTACGCGAGGGGGTCGACCAAGAGGCGGGTGGCCAGGGTCGGGCGCCTAGAAAAAGAGGTGCTCGACCTGGAGTCCCGTCTCGGTCAAGTCGTCGGGGACCCGGCCCTGCGGACGGTGTACGAAGCGAAGAAGGCCGCGCTGAAAGACCTGCAGCTCGTCGGGTCCCGAGGCGCGTTCGTGAGGTCGCGGATCCGGTTCCTGCGGGATCTGGACCGCGGCTCCCCCTTCTTCTATTCGCTGGAAAAAAGGCAGTGTCCGTAAGCAGCTCTTGACGCTGCTGGCCGACGACGGCTCTCTCGTCTCGGATCCGGAGGGCGTCAACAACAGGGCCCGTGAATATTACGGGGCTCTGTTCTCTCCGGATCCGTCCAGCGAGGAAGCGCGTAGAGTTTTGTGGGAGGACCTGCCGAAGGTCAGACCGGAGGGCGCCGAAAATCTGGAAGCTCCGCTAAGCCTGGCGGAGTTGACCGGCGCCCTCGACCGGCTCTCGAGGGGAAAAGCCCCGGGGCTGGACGGGCTGACCGTGGAGTTCCACAGGGCGTTCTGGGACGTCCTGGGGGGCGACTACGCGCGGGTCCTGGGGAAAGTCTGGCGACCGGGGAGATGCCCCTCTCTTGGCGCAGGGCAGTCATCGTCCTGCTGCCTAAGAAGGGCGATCTCCGCCTCCTTAAGAACTGGCGCCCGGTCTCCCTCCTCAGCACGGACTACAAAATCTTTGCCAGGGCGATGTCTGCTCGCATTGGTGCCGTGCTGGACCACATGATCCACCCCAACCAGTCCTACACGGTCCCGGGCCGGACAATCCACGATAACATCCATCTGGTCCGGGACCTCATCCATTACTCCCAGGAGGCTGGTCTGTCGGTCGCCTTCCTATCCCTCGACCAAGAGAAGGCGTTCGACAGGGTGGATCACGACTATCTGCTCGGAACTCTGCACGCTTTCGGGTTCGGGACGCATTTCGTCGCCCGGTTCCGACTTTTGTACGCCGCCGCGGAGTGTCTGATTAAGGTTAACGGGTCCTTGACGGCGCCCCTTCGCTTTGGGAGAGGGGTGCGCCAGGGATGCCCCATGTCCGGCCAGTTATACGCCGTTTGCGTGGAGTCTTTCCTGCGCCTCTTGCGGACGAGGTTGACGGGACTGGCTCTGCAAGGGCCGGGCGTGGAGGTCGTCCTCTCGGCTTACGCCGATGACGTGCTCCTCGTGGTAGAGGATCCCGCTGACCTGCGGAGGATGCGTGAGTGCCAGGAGATTTACTCGGCCTCGTCCTCCGCCAGGATCAACTGGGAGAAATGTTCCGGACTCCTGGTGGGTCAGTGGCGGGTGGACTCCCTGCCGGAGGAGCTCAGGCCTTTTGCCTGGAGCACGACCCATCTCCTCTATCTGGGAGTCTACCTTAGCCCCGACGAGGGAGCCTGGCCGGCGAACTGGCAGAAGCTGGAGGCCAAGGTCGCCGCTTGCCTAGGGCGCTGGACAGGACTGCTCCGAGTGCTGTCCTACAGGGGTCGAGCACTAGTCATAAACCAGCTGGTGGCCGCCATGTTGTGGTACCGGCTGGTCACTTTGACCCCTCCCCCTGCATTTGTCGCCAAGATACAGAAGAAGCTGGTGGACTTCTTCTGGAACAACAGGAAGCACTGGGTCTCTGCCGCGGTCTTGAGGCTTCCCGCTTGGGAAGGGCGGTCAGTCGTTGGTGTGCGTCAGCACCCAGCTCGCGACTTTCCGTCTTCAGACCCTGCAGAGATACCTTTACGTTGAGCCCCCTCCTAGGTGGCGTGCTCTGGCGATGTATTTCTTCCGCCAGCAGCACGGCCTCAACTACGACACGCAGCTCCTGTTTGTGAGTGTGGGGGCGTCAGGACCGCCCTCCGGGAGCTGCCTGTCTTTTACAAGGAACTCATCAGGGTCTGGAACAAAGTCTCCACCAAGCGCAGCTCTCCACCGGCTGGAGCGGCGGCCGTCCTGCAGGAGCCGCTGCTCGGGAATCCGTACCTTCACGACCGAGGTTTTTTGTGGCGGTCGGAAGAGAGGGCTGTGGCTGGTGAGGTGACCAGGGTCAGGGACCTGCTCGAAGGCGGAGGAGCGGGCTGGATGGTGCCAGACACGCTGGCGCGGCGCCTAAATTCTGCCAACGTCCGCCGCGCGGCCGAAGCCATCGAGTCGCTAAAAAGAGCTCTGGGCCCCGACTCCGTTAGGTGCATCGAGGAGGCTCAAGCACGTGGGGAGATCCCGTCCGAACTGACCCCTGTCCGGACGGAATTCCTCATTGGCGCCAAATCCCGGAACCTCTCTCGGGGGCCGGCGCCTCACAACTTGAGCCGCCTCGGGGAAATCCCCTCGGTGCCTTTCAGTTCCGCGCGGAGGGGTTTCCTGTACGGGCTGCTCCTGCACACTCTCAACTTTGCCATCCTCGCCTGCCGTCCGGACACGCCATGGCGTACCATCTTGCTGTCCGGAGGAGGCAGGGGACCCGATGGAGGGCACTCTACGCAGGGGTCCTCCCACTATTTTTCGGGGACTTGGCCTGGAGGGTGGTGCATGGAGCAGTGCCGTGCAATAAATTTTTAAGTCGGTTCACGGGCTCCCAGGCCGCCTGCAATTTCTGCGGTCTGGAAGAGTCCGTGTTCCATGTTTTTATTGAGTGCACGAGGTTGCAGCCCCTGTTCCATTATTTAAAGGGGCTGCTCCTGAAATTCTGGCTGCACTTCAGTCCCACACTCCTGATCTTCGGGCACCCTGTGCGGAGGGGAGCGGGTAGGTCCGAGGGCCTCCTCGTAGTATTGCTCCTGGGCACGGCCAAGGGGGCCATCAGCCGGTCCAGGCAGCGGGCAGTCGAGGGGGTTGTTCAACCTGACTGCCTGCCTCTCTTCCGCGCATACATCCGGTCAGTGTGTCCCTGGAGATGGAGCACGCGGTGTCCACCGGTACGCTCGCGGCCTTCCGCGAGAGGTGGGCACCGGAAGGACTGGAGTGCATCATCACGCCCTGCAACCAAATTTTAATTTGATTTTATATTTTTAAGTTAATTTGTTTTAATTGCCGGTGCTTTTAGTGTCCCCCTCCCCTTTTATAGGGGGCACTTGGAGAAAAAATATGTTTTTTGTGCCCAAAAAAAAACCCCAAAAAATACCACAAAAAAATAAAAGGCCCTGTAAATGTTTGGTGTTTCCCCCAGATCGGGGAGGCACGGTTTAATGTTTTTTGTTTACTCCCAAAAAGAGTTTCATGCACAAGGACCAATGGTGGAGCTTTGGAGGCGTGGCCTATCCAGTTGGAGCCTGGAGCAGTGAGGGAAGGAGCTTCCTGCTTTTTGCTCCTGTTTGGAAGGCCTTTGAGAGCCCTGAGACCAGCCCAGGAAGAGGAGGAAAGGGCTGGCTTACTACAACTCAACATCCGGAGGGAGAGGAGGAGAGCTGAAAAATGTAACATTTATTACTACTACAGAGAGTTGGAGAGAGGGGAAAGAGCAACAACCTGGGTGGAAGGGGGGAGATTCGGCAACAGGTGGGTGTTGGTGCATTCCCCGAAAGACATTGTTGTATCGGTGGGGGGAGGAAAGAAGACCTTTCGAGGGCCGGAACATCATGGGGGGTGTGTGTGTGTGGAAGTGTGTGTGGGGGTCTTGCTTACAACTAGGCCCCACACACCACTGAAGCACCGCTCCCCCAGTGCCTAGCCTGGGATAGCTGGAGCTACCTGGCTGAAAACTATTAATCACCCCATTAAAGATCGTTGGGAGTGTGTGCCTGGGTGGCTCCAGCTACCCCAGGAGAAGACATCTTCTCCCCCCACCCGAAGACCATTCTTAAAAGACTGTGTTTTTTGCCATCTGGGGAGTGCACCCCAAGAAACACCCACCCATTGCTGTGAGGGGAGACCTGCCCTCGCAGCTTCCCTCTTTCCCACACCCCCTTGCTCTATCTCTCTCTCTCAGTCTCTCCCCTCTCTCTCTGAGAGCCTTTCCTCCTAATTTAAAAAAAAACAATTAAGACAACTGAGCAGAGGGAGCAAGGCCCCTCCCCATTCGTTAACTAGGGGAGAGGTGTGCCCCATTAAGAGCTCCCTCTGCTCAAAAAACCAACGACGCCAATAAAGACCATTAAGGCCTGTGACTTTGGCGTGAGTGTAGCCCTTAAAGGGACCCCGTGATGGCGACCCCATCCACGCCGGTGGCAGGGCCAGCAAGGACATATGCGCAGGTGGCGTCCACATCCACGGCACCTCCTGCGCCTCCTGCTGCCCTGCCACCGTTCAGACTTATCACCAAGAAACACGGGGTCAAGAGCTACACTCACCCCACAATGAGCATCGAGGAGTGCGTGCGGGCGATGGCTGGGGTAGTCGGCCCCTCGGCCATTGTCGCAGCCTCCAAGATGTCTGGGAAGGCCGTGTTCTTCCTGGGGTCGGAGCGGGCGGTGTCCCTGGCCCTCGAAAGGGGGCTCACGGTGGGCGGGACGTTCCTGCCGGTGGACCCTCTCGAGGCCACCGCGCAGAGGGTCATCATTTCAAACGTCCCGCCCTTTGTTCCCGCTGAACTCCTCCTCCCTCACCTACACCAACTGGGGGATATAAGGTCGGGGATTAACCCCATACCGCTCGGCCTCAGGGAGAACAGCCTGCGCCATGTGTTCTCCTTCCGCCGCCAGCTCTTTGTCCGGCTGGTGCGGGAGGAGACGACGGAGGGGTATTTTAATGTGGTGCACGAGGGGACTGCCTACCGCGTCTTTGGGACATCGGACGGCGTGCGGTGCCATGCCTGCAGGGAGGTGGGGCACGTTCGCAAGAACTGCCCCGCCTCCAAGGCCGCCAAACCACCGAGGGCGGGCAAGGCTGGCGCCGCCGCCACCCCTCCCCCTAGTTGCGTCCGCGTCCGGCGGGAGGGAGGGAGAGCGTCCGACCGGAAAGAAGGCGCGGAAGAAGGCGAAACATCTAGAGGCGGGTCCCCTGGGTGCGCCAAACAACTTGTTTACCGCGCTCGGCCCAACCAAGTCACCGGCGAGCGCGGGGTGCCCTGAGCCCGTGCCCGAGCCCTTGACAAATACCGCAGAGGGGTTCGGGCGCGGGCAAGACAAGAAAAAGGGGGGAGTGGAGCGGGAGGCCTCGGCAGACATGGGGGTCTCCCTGCCTCCGCGCACCCCCAGGAACAAAAGGAGGCGCCGCTCCAATGAGGCGGAGGGGGAACAACATCCCTCCGCGGAGGAGTCGGTGCCCGCTGCGTGTCCCGCGTCCCCCACCAGCGCCCCCAAACTGCGCCGTAGACGGGAGGAATCTGTCCCCGGGGAAGGTGAGGCAGTCGAGGCTGCCCAGCCTCTGCCTCCCGGGGATGGCGTGAAAGATCTGCCTGTCGGGGGGGGCGTGGGGCCAGCGGAGGAATGCATAGCCGCCGGGTCGAGCGTCCGAGGACTGAGGCGGTCGGGGCCGAAAAGGCCGAACCTGAGCCCGCCCAGCTGTTAACCAACTTCCCCCGGGAGTCGCTCGGCCAGGAAGAAACGGCAATGAATGATTTTAACGAGTCTGTACACGCTGGGCCGGGGGGTGGCGGCGGGGAGGGGGAAGAACAACAACCCTCGCCCCCTACTTTGGAGCTGAGGGACTTGGTGGTCCTGGAGAACTTCCTAAACCAGGTCTCTCCATGTTCCCCGGCTCCTGGGGCGGAGGAGGAACCCCTTCCGCTGTCGCTTCCCGACCCTGCACCAATTTTAAAAGAGCCCAGTGGGGACTCCTCTGCCGACGATCCTGGGGGTGGGATCGGGGCAGAGCCAGGGCCGGTTGGAGCGGCCGGTTCATTTGCCGTACCTCGTGCGGTCGACGGGCCGGCTGCTAGCGGCGACCTCCCGGAGGGGGACGGGGACTCGGTGGAGGACGCGGGTGAAGATCTCGAGTCCATCGCCAGTGAGGCGGTGGATCTCCTCGTGCCCGCCGCTGAGTCCCCCCTCATTCCCGTAGAGGATCTCCGGGACTTTTTGGTCCAGTGCCGGGGTCGCCGCAACCGAACCCATCTGGCCCTGGAAAGATGGTCCGAGCCGGGGCTGCTCATCGCTTCCGTCCGCGTCGCCACTAAAACCATGGCCGCGGGCGGGCCCTTATCAAAGGCGCAAGGCCTTGAGCTGCGCCGGCTCAAAAAGTTCCTCGCTGGGCTGCTGAAGGACTGGAGGTCAACAAACGACTCCACTCCCTCCCCCACAATAGGTTAGGTAGAGGTTGCACTATGCTTTTGCCATGAAGATAACCATAGCCAGCCTCAACATCAACGGCGGCAGAGAGGCACGCCGTAGATTTAACAATTTTTCGCTCCTGCGGGAGGGGAAATATGCGGTGTGCTTCCTGCAAGAAACCCACACCGTTCCGGGAGACGAAGCCACGTGGTTCCTGGAATGGCAAGGAGAGGTCCGCATGAGCCACCTCACCGCCATTTCTAGTGGGGTGGCCATCTTGCTGGCCCCGCATTTTCAGCCGGAGATCTTGGGGGTCGAGGAGCCCGTGCCAGGCCGCTTGCTGCACGTAACGGTTCGCCTGGGGGACGTGCCGCTCCATCTCGTGAACGTGTACGCCCCTCAGCCCGGCCCGCAGCAAACGCGCTTCTTTGAAGAGGTGTCCGCTCTTCTTGGCTCCGTCGACGTCGGCGACTGCATTGTCCTCGGGGGCGATTTTAACTGCACCCTCGAGGCGAGGGACCGCTCCGGTGCCCCGCAGAGCATGACGGCGATGGAGAAGTTGAGGGACCTGGTCGGGTCCTTCGACTTGGTGGACGTCTGGCGAAATCTCCATCCCGACTCCAGCGCCTTTACTTGGGTGAGGCCTGGAGTAGGATGGTCCAGAGTCGACCGCCTTTACGTGTCTCGGGCGTACGTTTCCTGCGTCCCGGCGGCCTCCATGCGGCCGGTGCCATGTTCGGACCACCACCTGGTGTGGGCGGAGCTCGCTTCGCTACGCGCGAGGACGGGGTCCGCGTACTGGCATTTTAACAACCGGCTGCTGGAGGACGTGCGGTTCCAGGACTCGTTCCGTCGATTCTGGTCCGACTGGAGAAGGAAGCAGGGGGGCTTCCCCTCCTTGAGGCTATGGTGGGACGTGGGCAAGGCTCACGTCCGCGTCTTCTGTCAAGAGTACGCGAGGGGGTCGACCAAGAGGCGGGTGGCCAGGGTCGGGCGCCTAGAAAAAGAGGTGCTCGACCTGGAGTCCCGTCTCGGTCAAGTCGTTGGGGACCCGGCCCTGCGGACGGTGTACGAAGCTGAAGGACCTGCAGCTCGTCGGGTCCCGAGGCGCGTTCGTGAGGTCGCGGATCCGGTTCCTGCAGGATCTGGACCGCGGCTCCCCCTTCTTCTACCCGCAGGAAAAAAGGCAGAGTGTCCGTAAGCAGCTCTTGACGCTGCTGGCCGACGACGGCTCTCTCGTCTCGGATCCGGAGGGCGTCAACAACAGGGCCCGTGAATATTACGGGGCTCTGTTCTCTCCGGATCCGTCCAGCGAGGAAGCGCGTAGAGTTTTGTGGGAGGACCTGCCAAAGGTCAGCCCGGAGGGCACCGAAAATCTGGAAGCTCCGCTAAGCCTGGCGGAGTTGACCGGCGCCCTCGACCGGCTCTCGAGGGGAAAATCCCCGGGGCTGGACGGGCTGACCGTGGAGTTTCACAGGGCGTTCTGGGACGTCCTGGGGGGTGACTACGCGCGGGTCCTGGGGGAAAGTCTGGCGACCGGGGAGATGCCCCTCTCTTGGCGCAGGGCAGTCATCGTCCTGCTGCCTAAGATGGGCGATCTCCGCCTCCTTAAGAACTGGCGCCCGGTCTCCCTCCTCAGCACGGACTACAAAATCTTCGCCAGTGCGATGTCTGCTCGCCTTGGTGCCGTGCTGGACCACATGATCCACCCCGACCAGTCCTACACGGTCCCGGGCCGGACAATCCACGATAACATCCATCTGGTCCGGGACCTCATCCATTATTCCCAGGAGGCTGGTCTGTCAGTCGCCTTCCTATCCCTCGACCAAGAGAAGGCGTTCGACAGGGTGGATCACGACTATCTGCTCGGAACTCTGCACGCTTTCGGGTTCGGGACGCATTTCGTCGCCCGGATCCGACTTTTGTACGCCGCCGCGGAGTGTCTGATTAAGGTTAACGGGTCCTTGACGGTGCCCCTTCGCTTTAGGAGAGAGGTGCGCCAGGGATGCCCCATGTCCGGCCAGTTATACGCCGTTTGCGTGGAGTCTTTCCTGCGCCTCTTGCGGACGAGGTTGACGGGACTGGCTCTGCAAGGGCCGGGCGTGGAGGTCGTCCTCTCGGCTTACGCCGATGACGTGCTCCTCGCGGTAGAGGATCCCGCTGACCTGCGGAGGATGCGTGAGTGCCAGGAGATTTACTCGGCCTCGTCCTCCGCCAGGATCAACTGGGAGAAATGTTCCGGACTCCTGGTGGGTCAGTGGCGGGTGGACTCCCTGCCGGAGGAGCTCAGGCCTTTTGCCTGGAGCACGACCCATCTCCTCTATCTGGGAGTCTACCTTAGCCCCGACGAGGGAGCCTGGCCGGCGAACTGGCACGAGCTGGAGGCCAAGGTCGCCGCTCGCCTAGGGCGCTGGACAGGACTGCTCCGAGTGCTGTCCTACAGGGGTCGAGCGCTAGTCATAAACCAGCTGGTGGCCGCAATGTTGTGGTACCGACTGGTCACTTTGACCCCTCCGCCTGCGTTTGTCGCCAAGATACAGAAGAAGCTGGTGGACTTCTTCTGGAACAACAGGAAGCACTGGGTCTCTGCTGCAGTCTTGAGGCTCCCGCTTGGGGAGGGCGGTCAGTCGTTGGTGTGCGTCAGCACCCAGCTCGCGACTTTCCGTCTTCAGACCCTGCAGAGATACCTTTACGTCGAGCCCCCTCCTAGGTGGCGTGCTCTGGCGATGTATTTCTTCCGCCAACAGCACGGCCTCAACGACGACACGCAGCTCCTGTTTGTGAGTGTGGGGGGCGTCAGGACCGCCGTCCGGGAGCTGCCTGTCTTTTACAAGGAACTCATCAGGGTCTGGAACAAAGTCTCCACCAAGCGCAGCTCTCCACCGGCTGGAGTGGCGGCCGTCCTGCAGGAGCCGCTGCTCGGGAATCCGTACCTCCACGACCAAGGTTTCATGTGGCGGTCGGAAGAGAGGGCTGTGGCTGGTGAGGTGACCAGGGTCAGGGACCTGCTCGGTGGCGGAGGAGCGGGCTGGATGGCGCCAGACACGCTGGCGCGGCGCCTAAATTCTGCCAACGTCCGCCACGCGGCCGATGCCATCGAGTCGCTAAAAACAGCTCTGGGCCCTGACTCCGTTAGGTGCATCGAGGAGGCTCAAGCACGTGGGGAGATCCCGTCCGAACTGACCCCCGTCCGGACGGAATTACTCATCGGCGCCAAACCCCGGAACCTCCCTCGGGGGCCGGCGCCTCACAACTTAAGCCGCCTCGAGGAAATCCCCTCTGTGCCTTTCAGTTCCGCGCGGAGGGGTTTCCTGTACGGGCTGCTCCTGCACACTCTCAACTTTGCCATCCTCGCCTACCGTCCGGACACGCCATGGCGTACCATCTTGCCGTCCGGAGGAGGCAGGGGACCCGATGGAGGGCACTCTATGCGGGAGTCCTCCCAGTATTTATCGGGGACTTGGCCTGGAGGGTGGTGCACGGAGCAGTCCCGTGCAATAAATTTTTAAGCCGGTTCATGGGCTCCCAGGCCGCCTGCAATTTCTGCGGTCTGGAGGAGTCCGTGTTCCATGTTTTTATGGAATGCACGAGGTTGCAGCCCCTGTTTTATTATTTCAAGGGGCTGCTCCTGAAATTCTGGCTGCACTTCAGTCCCACACTCCTGATCTTTGGACACCCTGTGCGGAGGGGAGCGGGTAGGTCCGAGGGCCTCCTCGTAGGACTGCTCCTGGGCACGGCCAAGGGTGTTATCAGCTGGTCTAGGCAGCGGGCGGTCGAGTGGGTCGTTCAACCTGACTGCCTGCCTCTCTTCCGCGCGTACATCCGCGCCAAGGTGTCCTTGGAGATGGAGCACGCGGTGTCCACCGGTACGCTCGCGGCCTTCCGTGAGAGGTGGGCACTGGAGGGACTGGAGTGCATCATCACGCCCGGCAACCAAATTTTAATTTGATTTTATATTTTTTAAATTAATTTGTTTTAATTGCCGGTGCTTTTAGTGTCCCCCTCCCCTTTTATAGGGGGCACTTGGAAAAAAAAATTTGATTCTGTGCCACAAAAAAAAAGGCCTTGTAAATGTTGGTGTTTCCCCCAGATCGGGGGGCATGGTTTAATGTTTTTTGTTTACTCCTAAAAGAGTTTTATGCACAAGGACCCCCAGGTCCCTCTGCACCGCAGCATGTTGTAATTTCTCCCCATTCAAATAATATTCCCTTTTACTGTTTTTTTTCCCACATTTTCCGACATTGTATTCCATTTGCCAAACCTTATCCCATTCGTTTAACCTATCTAAATCTCTTTGCAGCCTCTCTGTGTCCTCGACACAACCCGCTTTCCCACTAATCTTTGTGTCATCTGCAAATTTTGTTACACTACACTCTGTCCCCTCTTCCAGGTCATCTATGTATATTGGCACACAACTAACCACCGATTTCCAACCCGAAAAGGACCCATTTATCCCGACTCTCTGCTTTCTGTTAGCCAGCCAATTCTCTGTCTATGCTAATACATTTCTTCTGCAGTAACCTTTTGTGTGGCACCTTATCGAATGCCTTTTGGAAATCTAAATACACCACATCCATCGGTACACCTCTATCCACCATGCTCGTTATATCCTCAAAGAATTCCAGTAAATTAGTTAAACATGATTTCCCCTTTATGAATCCATGTTGCATCTGCTTGATTGCACTATTCCTGTCGAGATGTCCCGCTATTTCTTCCTTAATGATAGCTTCAAACATTTTCCCCACTACAGATGTTAAACTAACCGGCCTATAGTTACCTGCCTTTTGTCTGCCCCCTTTTTTAAACAGAGGCATTACATTAGCTGCTTTCCAATACGCTGGTACCTCTCCAGAGTCCAGAGAATTTTGATAGATTATAACGAATGCATCTGCTATAACTTCCACCATCTCTTTTAATATCCTGGGATGCATTTCATCCGAACCAGGGGACTTGTCTACCTTGAATCCCATTAGCCTATTCAGCACTACCTCCCTAGTGATAGTGATTATCTCAAGGTCCTCCCTTCCCACATTCCCGTGACCAGCAATTTTTGGCATGGTTTTTGTGTCTTCCACTGTGAAGACCGAAGCAAAATAATTGTTTAAGGTCTCAGCCATTTCCACATTTCCCATTATTAAATCCCCCTTCTCATCTTCTAAGGGACCAACATTTATTTAAATCACTCTTTTCCGTTTTCTCTATCGGTAAAAGCTTCTACTATCTGTTTTTATGGTTTCCGCAAGTTTACTTTCGTAATCTATCTTTCCTTTCTTGATTGCTCTCTTAGTCATTCTTTGCTGTCATTTAAAATTTTCTCAATCTTCTAGTTTCCCACTCACCTTGGCCACCTTATACGCATTGGTTTTTAATTTGATACTCTCCCTTATTTCCTTGGTTATCCACGGCTGGTTATCCCTTCTCTTGCCGCCCTTCTTTTTCACTGGAATATATTTTTGTTGAGCACTATGAAAGAGCTCCTTAAAACTCCTCCACTGTTCCTCAATTGTGCCACCATTCAGTCTGTGTTTCCAATCTACTTTAGCCAACTCTGCCCTCATCCCATTGTAGTCCCCTTTATTTAAGCATAGTACGCTCGTTTGAGACACTACTTCCTCACCATCAATCTGTATTACAAATTCAACCATACTGTGATCACTCATTCCGAGAGGATCTTTTACTCGGAGATCGTTTATTATTCCTGTCTCATTACACAGGACCAGATCTAAGATAGCTTGCTCCCTTGTAGGTTCTGTAACATACTGTTCTAAGAAACAATCCCATATGCATTCTATGAATTCCTCCTCAAGGCTACCCTGTGTGATTTGATTTGACCAATCGATATGTAGGTTAAAATCCCCCATGATTACTGCCGTTCCTTTTTCACATGCCTCCATTATTCCCTTGATTATTGCCCACCCCACCATGAAGTTATTATTTGGGGGCCTATAAACTACACCCACCAGTGACTTTTTCCCCTTACTATCTCTAATCTCCACCCACAATGATTCAACATTTTGTTCATTTGAGCCAATATCGTCTCTCACAACTGCCCTGATATCATCCTTTATTAACAGAGCTACCCCACCTCCTTTCCCTTCTTGTCTATCTTTCCGAATTGTCAGATACCCCCGTATGTTTAATTCCCAGTCTTGGCCCTCCTGCAACCACATTTCTGTAATGGCCACCAAATTATACCCATTTGTAATGATTTGTGCCGTCAACTCATTTACTTTATTTCAAATGCTACGTGCGTTTAGGTAGAGTGTTTTAATCCAAGTTTTTAAACCATGATTTTTAGTTTTGACCCCTCCTGCAGCCCCTTTATATTAATACATATTGTCCCTTCCTATCACCTTGTGTGTCCGAGCTCTCCTGCCATGACTTAACCCTCAGATTAACTTAATTTGGCAATAACAACAACAATGATCAAGGTTACCTACGGATAAAGGAAAAGAAAAAGAAAAGATACTCACCAATCACCAGACAATCACTTACCCACTTGGTTGTGACGTCACCCTTCGATTTCTTTCTATTTCTTTTTGCCTTCTCTCTCTGCACCTGCACCAGCTGCCTCCTCGATACTGCTGCTCCCCGACTGATGGGCCTTTTATAGGCCGTCCCTTATAAACCGACAAACTTAAATTAAACTTTAGACATTAAGAATCTTATTAAAATTCGGTTGCCGGGGGTGATGTTGCACTCCAGTCCCTCCGGCGCCCATCTCTTGTGGAAGGCCACGAGCGTACCGCTGGACACCGTGTGCTCCATTTCCAGGGACACCCTGGCTCGGATGCAACCGCGGAAGAGAGGCAGGCAGTCGGGCTGAATGACCCCCTCGACCGCCCGCTGCCTGGATCGGTTAATGGCCACCTTGGCCAGGCCCACGAGAAGGCCTTTCCACGTGCCCGTTCCCCTCTGCACAGGGTGAGGGAGTGAGTTACAGGCTGGAATCTAATCAAGGGGTTTAGATGGTTTATATCAGTTGTACCATTTGTTTTACTGTAACTTCGTTCCTTGATATCATTAAGCCACATGGTATGCCCCTTGTAGGATTTGGCTGGTGCCAACATCAGTGTGTGTATGGGCGGGAAGGATTTTGGGACTTTTAAAATGGATCGGTACGCTTTTTAGCAGGAGACACACATGGGCTGCGTTTCAAAATGGAGTTTGGATATTTGGACTTTAAAAGGACTGATTTTTGATTTCTGTGAAGGAGCAGGAGCTGTCTGTCTTTTGGGTTGCCATGGGACCAGTCTCAGCAAACGCTGAGGCCATGAAAAGCCTTTTCATTTGGGACTTTGTGTGATTTGTGGAAAAACACCTTTTGTCGATGGGGTCGGGTTATCTGGATGGACAATGAGGTTTGCAATACCTTGGGACTCTTTCAATGAAGGAGCAGTCGAGAACTCAACAAACAGTTAGCATTTCGAGAACTGCTCATTTACAGAAATGGCTGACCATTGTTTTCATCGAGTAGACTCCTCAAGTCGCTGGAGAAATACCACCAAAGATGTCTCCGTAAAATCCTACAAATCCCCTGGGAGGACAGACGCAACAACATTAATAAGAACATAAGAATTAGGAACAGGAGTAGGCCATCTAGCCCCTCGAGCCTGCTCCGCCATTCAACAAGATCATGGCTGATCTGGTCGTGGACTCAGCTCCACTTACCCGCCCACTCCCCGTAACCCTTAATTCCCTTATTGGTTAAAAATCTATCTATCTGTGACTTGAAAACATTCAATGAGCTAGCCTCAACTGCTTCCTTGGGCAGAGAATTCCAGATTCACAACCCTCTGGGAGAAGAAATTCCTTCTCAACTCGGTTTTAAATTGGCTCCTCCATATTTTGAGGCTGTGCCCCCAATGGAAACAACCTCTCTGCCTCAATCTTGTCTATCCCTTTAATGATTTTAAATGTTTCTATAAGATCACCCCTCATCCTTCTGAACTCCAAGGAGTAAAGACCCAGTCTACTCAATCTATCATCATAAGGTAACCCCCTCATTTCTCGAATCAGCCGAGTGAATCGTCTCTGTACTCCCTCCAAAGCCAGTATATCCTTCCTTAAGTAAGGTGACCAAAACTGCACACAGTACTCCAGGTGCGGCCTCACCAATACCCTGTACAGTTGCAGCAGGACCTCCCTGCTTTTGTACTCCATCCCTCTCGCAATGAAGGCCAACATTCCATTCGCCTTCCTGATTACCTGCTGCACCTGCAAACTAACCTTTTGGGATTCATGCACAAGGACCCCCAGGTCCCTCTGCACCACAGCATGTTGTAATTTCTCCCCATTCAAATAATATTCCCTTTTACTGTTTTTTTTCCCAAGGTGGATGACCTCACACTTTCCGACATTGTATTCCATCTGCCAAACCTTAGCCCATTCGCTTAACCTATCTAAATCTCCTTGTAGCCTCTCTGAGTCCTCTACACAACCCGCTTTCCCACTAATCTTAGTGTCATCTGCAAATTTTGTTGCACTACACTCTGTCCCCTCCTCTAGGTCATCTATGTATATTGTAAACAGTTGTGGTCCCAGCACTGATCCCTGTGGCACACCACTAACCACTGATTTCCAACCGGAAAAGGACCCATTTATCCCGACTCTCTGCTTTCTGTTAGCCAGCCAATTCTCTATCCATGCTAATACATTTCCTCTGACTCCGCGTACCTTTATCTTCTGCAGTAACCTTTTGTGTGGCACCTTATCGAATGCCTTTTGGAAATCTAAATACACCACATCCATCGGTACACCTCTATCCACCATGCTCGTTATATCCTCAAAGAATTCCAGTAAGTTAGTTAAACATGATTTCCCCTTCATGAATCCATGCTGCGTCTGCTTGATTGCACTATTCCTATCCAGATGTCCCGCTATTTCTTCCTTAATGATAGTTTCAAGCATTTTCCCCACTACAAATGTTAAACTAACCGGCCTATAGTTACCTGCCTTTTGCCTGCCCCCTTTTTTAAACAGAGGCGTTACATTAGCTGCTCTCCAATCCGCTGGTACCTCCCCAGAGTCCAGAGAATGTTGGTAGATTATAACAAATGCATCTGCTATAACTTCAGCCATCTCTTTTAATACCCTGGGATGCATTTCATCAGGACCAGGGGACTTGTCTACCTTCAATCCCATTAGTCTGTCCAGCACTACCCCCCTAGTGATAGTGATTGTCTCAAGGTCCTTCCTTCCCACATTCCTATGACCAGCAATTTTTGGCATGGTTTTTGTGTCTTCCACTGTGAAGACGGAAGCAAAAGAATTGTTTAAGGTCTCAGCCATTTCCACATTTCCCATTATTAAATCCCCCTTTTCATCTTCTAAGGGACCAACATTTACTTTAGTCACTCTTTTCCGTTTTATATATCTGTAAAAGCTTTTACTATCTGTTTTTATGTTTTGCGCAAGTTTACCTTCGTAATCTATCTTCCCTTTCTTTATTGCTTTTTTAGTCATTCTTTGCTGTTGCTTAAAATCTTCCCAATCCTCTAGTTTCCCACTAACCTTGGCCACCTTATACGCATTGGTCTTTGATTTGATACTTTCCTTTATTTCCTTGGTTATCCACGGCTGGTTATCCCTTCTCTTACCGCCCTTCTTTTTCACTGGAATATATTTTTGTTGCGCATTATGAAAGAGCTCCTTAAAAGTCCTCCACTGTTCCTCAATTGTGCCACCGTTTAGTCCCTGTTTCCAGTCTACTTTAGCCAATGTCCTTGCTCAGGCCAACATCCCCAGCATTGAAGCACTGACCACACTTGATCAGCTCCACTGGGCAGGCCACATAGTTCGCATGCCAGACACGAGACTCCCAAAGCAAGTTCTCTACTTGGAACTCCTTCACGGCAAATGAGCCAAAGGTGGGCAGTGGAAATGCTACAAGGACACCCTCAAAGCCTCCCTGATAAAGTGCAACATCCCCACTGACACCTGGGAGTCCCTGGCCCAAGACCATCCTAAGTGGAGGAAGAGCATCCAGGAGGGTGCTGAACATTTTGAGTCTTGTCGCCGAAAGCATGCAGAAATCAAGTGTGGGCAGCGGAAAGAGCGTGTGGCAAACCAGTCCCACCCTACCTTACCCTCAATGACTATCTGCCCCACCTGTGACAGAGACTGTGGTTCTCGTATTGGACTGTACAGCCACCTGAGAACTCATGTTAAGAGTGGAAGCAAGTCTTCCTCGATCCCGAGGGACTGCCTATGATGATGAAAAGTAATCGATCTTTGACCAACCTGAACCGTTTCGTTTTTGTCTGAGTCAATTATAATCTATCCATAGTAACTTCTTGGGTCCGAATGTGGGGGTTATGGGGCTTGTGGTTCGCGATATAATTCGGAAGACCAACCGGGTGGCATCTGCTCACGACTGGGTTACACAGTAATCCCGCTGGGGACGCCGCGCATTGGGCATAGGAGAAGACCTATCTGACCTTGGTCTCTTTCTCTCTGTGTGGGATTACCCGCTCATCGACGGGCTAGGCAGGAACTATTGGCAAAAGCTCCTGCCGTCTGTGGTTTATGGAGAAAGAGCCAGACTGAACACTGAGCTCAAAATAAAGTGTGACCGTAGACTTTTACTGCAGGTCTCCAGAGTGCCTCTCCAACCTGTGAAGCCTCCTTAAATACCTGTGCTCACAAGGGATTATGGGATCCCTTGGGACTCCGGGGAATGAGCCCTCTGGTGGCTGTACAGGGTAATTACAAGTCCACATATATAACATTACCCCCCCTAAGTCAATAGTGTAACTATTTACAACGTGAGTCAATCTGGGGCCCTTCTTGCCCTGGTTGACCGTCTCGGTGTGAAGGCTGGTGTTGTTGAGTCATTTGTTGGGCCCTCGCTGGGCTGTTGTGCAGCTGGCCTTGCTGGGCTGCCTGGTGTGTTGGGCCCTGCAGGGCTGCTTGGATGATGGGTTCTGCTTCGTCGTTGTTAGATCTCTTAATTTTCAATGAAATGCGAACTCTGGTTGTCGTTTTAACATAATTTTTATTCTGGCAGCTGCAACAAGCTCTTGGCTTTAAGCCAGGCCTTTGTCCTTCTGAGACACATGGCAAAACATGGCTGTTTTTATACCTGGCTCAATTTACAGAAAAGAACTCACCTTCTTTGACCTGATTGGCTCAATTGATATACTGTTAACCTGTAATTGGCTCGCTGCAAAGATCCTGAAATGTCAAATGAAAAAAGGAAGGTGGCTCAACCGTGGCTATCTAGGGAAATCAGGGATAGTATTAAAGCCAAGGAAGTGGCATACAAATTGGCCAGAAATAGCAGCGAACCTGGGGACTGGGAGAAATTTAGAACTCAGCAGAGGAGGACAAAGGGTTTGATTAGGGCAGGGAAAATGGAGTACGAGAAGAAGCTTGCAGGGAACATTAAGGCGGATTGCAAAAGTTTCTATAGGTATGTAAAGAGAAAAAGGTTGGTGAAGACAAACGTAGGTCCCCTGCAGTCAAAATCAGGGGAAGTCATAACGGGGAACAAAGAAATGGCAGACCAATTGAACAAGTACTTTGGTTCGGTATTCACTAAGGAGGATACAAACAACCTTCCGGATATAAAAGGGGTCAGAGGGTCTAGTAAGGAGGGGGAACTGAGGGAAATCTTTATTAGTCGGGAAATTGTGTTGGGGAAATTGATGGGATTGAAGGCTGATAAATCCCCAGGGCCTGATGGACTGCATCCTAGAGTACTTAAGGAGGTGGCCTTGGAAATAGCGGATGCATTGACAGTCATTTTCCAACATTCCATTGACTCTGGATCAGTTCCTATGGAGTGGAGGGTAGCCAATGTAACCCCACTTTTTAAAAAAGGAGGGAGAGAGAAAACAGGGAATTATAGACCGGTCAGCCTGACCTCAGTAGTGGGTAAAATGATGGAATCAATTATTAAGGATGTCATAGCAGTGCATCTAGAAAATGGTGACATGATAGGTCCAAGTCAGCATGGATTTGTGAAAGGGAAATCATGCTTGACAAATCTTCTGGAATTTTTTGAGGATGTTTCCAGTAAAGTGGACAAAGGAGAACCAGTTGATGTGGTATATTTGGACTTTCAGAAGGCTTTCGACAAGGTCCCACACAAGAGATTAATGTGCAAAGTTAAAGCACATGGGATTGGGGGTAGTGTGCTGACGTGGATTGAGAACTGGTTGTCAGACAGGAAGCAAAGAGTAGGAGTAAACGGGTACTTTTCAGAATGGCAGGCAGTGACTAGTGGAGTGCCGCAAGGTTCTGTGTTGGGGCCCCAGCTGTTTACATTGTACTTTAATGATTTAGACGAGGGGATTAAATGCAGTATCTCCAAATTTGCGGATGATAATAAGTTGGGTGGCACTGTGAGCTGCGAGGAGGATGCTATTAGGCTGCAGAGTGACTTGGATAGGTTAGGTGAGTGGGCAAATGCATGGCAGATGAAGTATAATGTGGATAAATGTGAGGTTATCCACTTTGGTGGTAAAAACAGAGAGACAGACTATTATCTGAATGGTGACAGATTAGGAAAAGGGAAGGTGCAACGAGACCTGGGTGTCATGGTACATCAGTCATTGAAGGTTAGCATGCAGGTACAGCAGGCGGTTAAGAAAGCAAATGGCATGTTGGCCTTCATAGCGAGGGGATTTGAATACAGGGGCAGGGAGGTGTTGCTACAGTTGTACAGGGCCTTGGTGAGGCCACACCTGGAGTATTGTGTACAGTTTTGGTCTCCTAACTTGAGGAAGGACATTCTTGCTATTGAGGGAGTGCAGCGAAAGTTCACCAGACTGATTCCCGGGATGGCGGGACTGACCTATCAAGAAAGATTGGATCAACTGGGCTTGTATTCACTGGAGTTCAGAAGAATGAGAGGGGACCTCATAGAAACGTTTAAAATTCTGACGGGTTTAGACAGGTTAGATGCAGAAAGAATGTTCCCAATGTTGGGGAAGTCCAGAACCAGGGGTCACAGTCTGAGGATAAGGGGTAAGCCATTTAGGACCGAGATGAGGAGAAACTTCTTCACCCAGAGAGTGGTGAACCTGTGGAATTCTCTACCACAGAAAGTAGTTGAGGCCAATTCACTAAATATATTCAAAAGGGAGTTAGATGAAGTCCTTACTACTCGGGGGATCAAGGGTTATGGCGAGAAAGCAGGAAGGGGGTACTGAAGTTTCATGTTCAGCCATGAACTCATTGAATGGCGGTGCAGGCTAGAAGGGCTGAATGGCCTACTCCTGCACCTATTTTCTATGTTTCTATGTTTCTACGTTTTTCTATGAATTGATGACTTAATGCAACATGCTCCCACTCATGTAGCAGCTCTGACTGCGGGGTCTGTGCTTTCTCACAACCTGCTTGTTTGAATTCTCTATCAGTCGTCAACTGTGGTGCCAGTTGCCACTGGTGTGTGTGTTGGGGGATCAAAAAAGGTCGGGTCCAAGGTGGGTTGCTCAGGATAGTCCGTGAATCTGAGTTTGATTTGGTCCAAATGTTTCCGGTGAATGAGTCCATTTGAAAGTTTGACCCGAAACACCCTGCTCCCCTCTTTGGCCACGACAGTGCCGGGAAGCCACTTGGGACCTTGTCCATAATTTAATACAAATATAGGATCATTGATTTCAATCTCGCGTGACACATTTGCGCTATCATGGTATGCACTTTGTTGAAGCCGCCTGCTCTCTACCTGTTCATGTAGATCAGGGTGAACTAACGAGAGCCTTGTCTTAAGTGCTCTTTTCATCAGCAGTTCAGCAGGTGGGATCCCAGTGAGCGAGTGGGGTCTCGTGCGGTAGCTAAGCAGGACTCGGGATAGGCGAGTCTGCAGTGAGCCTTCAGTTACCCTCTTCAAGCCTTGCTTGATGGTTTGCACTGCTCTATCTGCCTGACCATTGGATGCTGGTTTAAACGGGGCAGATGTGGCAGATGTTACGGGTCATGAATTCTTTGAACTCAGCACTGGTAAAACATGGCCCGTTGTCGCTCAGCAGGACATCGGGTAAGCCATGAGTGGCAAACATGGCCCGCAGGCTTTCAGTAGTGGCAACGGACGTGCTAGCCGACATTATCTCACATTCAATCCACTTGGAGTATGCATCTAGGACCACAAGGAACATTTTACCCAAGAACGGGCCTGCATAGTCGATGTGTACCCTAGACCACGGTTTGGAGGGCCAAGACCATAAACTTAGCGGCACCTCCCTGGGTACATTGCTTAACTGCGAGCATGTATTACATCTGTGAACGCAGGACTCTAAGTCCGCATCGACACCGGGCCACCACACGTGGGATCTGGCTATCGCTTTCATTATTACGATGCCTGGGTGGGTACTGTGGAGGTCATTGATGAAGGTGTCTCTGCCCTTCTTGGGGACCACTACTCGATTGCCCCACAGAAGGCAGTCTGCCTGTATAGACATTTCATCTTTGTGCCGCTGGAACGGCTTTATCTCTTCCTGCATTTCCACTGGGACACAGGACCAGATCCCGTGAAGCACACAGCTTTTGACTAGAGATAATAAGGGATCCTGGCTTGTCCAGGTTTTGATCTGCCGGGCAGTGACGGGTGATTGCTCACTCTCAAATGCTTCCATAACCATGGCTAGATCTGCGGTCTGCGCCATTTTCACCCCCCGTGGTGGGCAATGGCAGCCTACTGAGAGCAACGGCGCAAAAAAATTTCTGTGCCTGGCCTGTGACGGATGGCGTAGTTGTATGCGGACAACGTGAGCGCCTATCTCTGGATGCGGGCCAATGCATTGGTATTTATCCCTTTACTCTCGGAGAATAGGGATATAAGTGGCTTATGGTCAGTTTCCAATTCGAATTTTAGCCCAAACAGATATTGATGCATTTTCTTTACCCCGTAGACACACGCTAACGCTTCTTTCTCAATCATGCTGTAGGCTCTCTCAGCCTTAGACAGACTCCTGGACGCCTATAAAAGGCCCAGCGGGAGATCGAGAGCCAGCAGCAGTTGGTGAGAGGGGAGCGACCTATAAAAAGCCCAGTGGGAGATCGAGAGCCTGCGGCAGTTGGTGAGAGGGGAGCGACCTATAAAAAGCCCAGCGGGAGATCGAGAGCCAGCAGCAGTTGGTGAGACGCGGGAGCAGCCTATAAAAGGCAGCTACAGCGGGAGAGAAAGCAAAATAGAAGTAGAAAGTAATCAAAAAGTGACGTCACAGCCAATGAGGTAAGTGATTGGCTGGTGATTGGTGAGTAGCTTTTCTTTTCTTTTTTATATCAGTAAGTGAACTGTAACATTGTTATTACCAATTTAAGGGTATCTAAGGTTAAGACATGGCAGGAGAGCTCGGCCATGTGATATGCTCCTCCTGTACCATGTGGGAACTCGGGGACACTTCCGGTGTCCCTGGGCGCTATGTGTGTGGGAAGTGTATCCGCCTCGAGCTCTTGACGGTCCGCGTTGCGGAATTGGAGCTGAGGGTGGATTCACTCTGGAGCATCCACGATGCTGAGAATGACGTGAGTATCACGTGTAGTGAGTTGGTCTTACCGCAGGAGAAGGGTCCACAGCCAGATAGGGAATGGAAGACCAGCAGGAAGAGCAGTGCAAGAAAGATAGTGCAGGGGTCCCCTGTGGTCATCCCCCTGCAAAACAGATACACCGCTTTGGGTACTGTTGGGGAGGATGACTCATCAGGGGAGGGCAGCAGCAGCCAAGTTCATGGCACCGTGGCTGGCTCTGCTGCACAGGAGGGCAGGAAAAAGAGTGGGAGAGCGATAGTGATAGGGGATTCGATGGTGAGGGGAATAGATAGGAGTTTCTGCGGACGCAACCGAGACTCCAGGATGGTATGTTGCCTCCCTGGTGCAAGGGTCAAGGATGTCTCGGAGCGGGTGCAGGACATTCTGAAATGGGAGGGAGAACAGCCAGTTGTCGTGGTGCACATTGGTACCAACGACATAGGTAAAAAAAGGGATGAGGTCCTACGAAAAGAATTTAAGGAGCTAGGAGTTAAATTAAAAAGTAGGACCTCAAAAGTAGTAATCTCGGGATTGCTACCAGTGCCACGTGCTAGTCAGAGTAGGAATCGCAGGATAGCGCAGATGAATACATGGCTTGAGCAGTGGTGCAGCAGGGAGGGATTCAAATTCTTGGGGCATTGGAACCGGTTCTGGGGGAGGTGGGACCAGTACAAACCGGACGGTCTGCACCTGGGCAGGACCGGAACCAATGTCCTAGGGGGAGTGTTTGCTAGTGCTGTTGGGGAGGAGTTAAACTAATATTGCAGGGGGATGGGAACCTATGCAGGGAGACAGAGGGAGACAAAAATGAGGCAAAAGCAAAAGACAGAAAGGAGATGAGGAAAAGTGGAGGGCAGAGAAACCCAAGGCAAAGAACAAAAAGGGCCACTGTACAGCAAAATTCTAAAAGGACAAAGGGTGTTAAAAAAGCAAGCCTGAAGGCTTTGTGTCTTAATGCAAGGAGTGTCCGCAATAAGGTGGATGAATTAACTGTGCAAATAGATGTTAACAAATATGATGTGATTGGGATTACGGAGACATGGCTCCAGGATGATCAGGGCTGGGAACTCAACATCCAGGGGTATTCAACATTCAGGAAGGATAGAATAAAAGGAAAAGGAGGTGGGGTAGCATTGCTGGTTAAAGAGGAGATTAATGCAATAGTTAGGAAAGACATTAGCTTGGATGATGTGGAATCTATATGGGTAGAGCTGCAGAACACTAAAGGGCAAAAATCGTTAGTGGGAGTTGTGTACAGACCTCCAAACAGTAGTAGTGATGTTGGGGAGGGCATCAAACAGGAAATTAGGAGTGCATGCAATAAAGGTGCAGCAGTTATAATGGGTGACTTTAATATGCACATAGATTGGGCCAGCCAAACTGGAAGCAATACGATGGAGGAGGATTTCCTGGAGTGCATAAGGGATGGTTTTCTAGACCAATATGTCGAGGAACCAACTAGGGGGGAGGCCATCTTAGACTGGGTGTTGTGTAATGAGAGAGGATTAATTAGCAATCTCATTGTGCGAGGCCCCTTGGGGAAGAGTGACCATAATATGGTGGAATTCTGCATTAGGATGGAGAATGAAACAGTTAATTCAGAGACCATGGTCCAGAACTTAAAGAAGGGTAACTTTGAAGGTATGAGGCATGAATTGGCTAAGATAGATTGGCTAATGATACTTAAGGGGTTGACTGTGGATGGGCAATGGCAGACATTTAGAGACCGCATGGATGAATTACAATAATTGTACATTCCTGTCTGGCGTAAAAATAAAAAAGGGAAGGTGGCTCAACCGTGGCTATCTAGGGAAATCAGGGATAGTATTAAAGCCAAGGAAATGGCATACAAATTGGCCAGAAATAGCAGCGAACCTGGGGACTGGGAGAAATTTAGAACTCAGCAGAGGAGGACAAAGGGTTTGATTAGGGCAGGGAAAATGGAGTACGAGAAGAAGCTTGCAGGGAACATTAAGGCGGATTGCAAAAGTTTCTATAAGTATGTAAAGAGAAAAAGGTTAGTAAAGACAAACGTAGGTCCCCTGCAGTCAGAATCAGGGGAAGTCATAACGGGGAACAAAGAAATGGCAGACCAATTGAACAAGTACTTTGGTTCAGTATTCACTAAGGAGGACACAAACAACCTTCCGGATATAAAAGTGGTCAGAGGGTCTATTAAGGAGGAGGAACTGAGGGAAATCTTTATTAGTCGGGAAATTGTGTTGGGGAAATTGATGGGATTGAAGGCCGATAAATCCCCAGGGCCTGATGGACTGCATCCCAGAGTACTTAAGGAGGTGGCCTTGGAAATAGCGGATGCATTGACAGTCATTTTCCAACATTCCATTGACTCTGGATCAGTTCCTATCGAGTGGAGGGTAGCCAATGTAACCCCACTTTTTAAAAAAGGAGGGAGAGAGAAAGCAGGGAATTATAGACCGGTCAGCCTGACCTCAGTAGTGGGTAAAATGATGGAATCAATTATTAAGGATGTCATAGCAGCGCATTTGGAAAATGGTGACATGATAGGTCCAAGTCAGCATGGATTTGTGAAAGGGAGATCATGCTTGACAAATCTTCTGGAATTTTTTGAGGATGTTTCCAATAAAGTGGACAAAGGAGTACCAGTTGATGTGGTATATTTGGACTTTCAGAAGGCTTTCGACAAGGTCCCACACAGGAGATTAATGTGCAAAGTTAAAGCACATGGGATTGGAGGTAGTGTGCTGACGTGGATTGAGAACTGGTTGTCAGACAGGAAGCAAAGAGTAGGAGTAAATGGGTACTTTTCGGAATGGCAGGCAGTGACTAGTGGGGTACCGCAGGGTTCTGTGCTGGGGCCCCAGTTGTTTACATTGTACATTAATGATTTAGACGAGGGGATTAAATGTAGTATCTCCAAATTTGCGGATGACACTAAGTTGGGTGGCAGTGTGAGCTGCGAGGAGGATGCTATGAGGCTGCAGAGTGACTTGGATAGGTTAGGTGAGTGGGCAAATGCGTGGCAGATGAAATATAATGTGGATAAATGTGAGGTTATCCACTTTGGTGGTAAAAACAGAGAGACAGACTATTATCTGAATGGTGACAGATTAGGAAAAGGGAAGGTGCAACGAGACCTGGGTGTCATGGTACATCAGTCATTGAAGGTTGGCATGCAGGTACAGCAGGCGGTTAAGAAAGCAAATGGCATGTTGGCCTTCATAGCGAGCGGATTTGAGTACAGGGGCAGGGAGGTGTTGCTACAGTTGTACAGGGCCTTGGTGAGGCCACACCTGGAGTATTGTGTACAGTTTTGGTCTCCTAACTTGAGGAAGGACATTCTTGCTATTGAGGGAGTGCAGCGAAGATTCACCAGACTGATTCCCGGGATGGTGGGACTGACCTATCAAGAAAGACTGGATCAACTGGGCTTGTATTCACTGGAGTTCAGAAGAGTGAGAGGGGACTGGTAATGCCAAGTACGAAAAAGTCTCTGAACGTGTGCTCCAAATGTCCTCCAAATTCGCAATGTCCTGCAAGGCATCTTAGCTCGGCAACATAACTCGCCACTTCCTGGCCTTCAGATCTTTTGTAGGTGTGGAACCAGTACCTCGCCATCAGAACGGTTTCCTTCGGGTTCAAATGCTCTCAGACCAGTGTGCACAAATTGTCGTACAATTTCTCCGTGGGTTTCGCTGGTGTGAGCAGATTCTTCATGAGGCTATACGTTGGAGCCCCACATACGGTGAGGAGGATCGCCCTTCGTTTGGCAGTGCTGTCTTCCCCATGTAGCTCATTGGCGATGAAGTATGGTCGAATCGCTCCACAAAAGTTTCCCAATCATCTCCCTCCAAAAATTTCTCCAGGATGCCCACTGTTCTCTGCATCTTTGGGTTCGCTATCTGTATCTCGTCGCCAGTTGTAGTGTATGGAGAAAGAGTCAGACTGAACACTGTGAGCTCAAAGTAAGGTGTGACCTTCGTCTTTTATTGCAGGTCTCCAGAGTGCGTCTCCAACCTGCGAAGCCTCCTTAAATACCTGTGCTCCCAAGGGATTATGGGATGCCTTGGGACTCCGGGGAATGAGCTCTCTGGTGGCTGTACAGAGTAAATACAAGTCCACATATGTAACACAGTCCAAAGGGAAACAACCCGAACCGGGGAGTTTTAAAGCACGGGTTGACTCAAGGGAGAGTCATAGAGACACGGAGCACACAAAATACCCTACACCCTATCCTCTGGTTGTCTCTCTTAACTTTGAAGCACGAGGTGCAATTGCTGCAAACAGACAAACAGTCAGGTCAATTACTATGAGGCACAGCCTGTGGCCAAGTTTTCTCCATAGATAGGCTGCCCGATTGGCCTGGAGAGGGAGCGCAGTGTCTGCCAGTGCCCGTATTTGGTTGATACAGAAAATAACATTAATATTTAACTTGATGAGTCTTGTTTTGATTTGGATATTTATTGTTTGTGCTCCTTATTACCACAGTGAGTACACTCCAAAAGTACTTCAATGGCTGTAAAGCGCTTCGAGACATCCGATGGTCGTGAAATGCGCTATATAAATTCAAGTCTTTCTTTCTTTCTCTCCTCTGAAAAGGAGGTACTTTTGTTGGAATTCTTTTTATTTGATGACATTGGGGAAATCCAACGTCTCATTAACAGGGGCAACTCACCTCCTGACTCCCCAAAGCCTATCTACCAGCTACAAGGCACATCAGGAGTGTGATGGAATACTCTCCACTTGTCTGAAGGAATGCAGCTCCAATACGCAAGAACATTCAGGAGAAAGCAGGCTGTTTGATCGGCATATCATCCACCACCTTAAACATTCACTCCCTCCACCACCGGCGCACTGTGGCTGCAGTGTGTACCATCTACAAGATGCACCGCAGCAACTTGCCAAGGCTTCTTCGCCAGCACCTCCCAAACCCCCGACCTCTACCACCTCGAAGGTCAAGGGCAGTAGGCGCATGGGAACACTGCCACCTACAAGTGCCCCTCCAAGTCACACACCATCCTGACTTGGAAATATATCGGCCGTTCCTTCATCGTCGCTGGGTCAAAATCCTGGAACTCCCTCCCTAACAGCACTGTGGGAGCACCTTCACCACACGGACTGCAGCGGTTCAAGGCGGCTCACCACCGCATTCTCGAGGGCAAACAGGGATGGGCAATAAATGCCGGCCTTGTCAGGGACACCCACATCCCAGGAACCAATAAAAGCTCAGAGTTCGAGTGGCGGCTTGCTCCCCGGCTCAGAAAACCAGCAATGTCTGGCTTCCTTTTGTTGTCAAGGGAGACCAGCTCCATGGAAATGTCGGGCAGAGATACATGAATAGTTGACGAACACCAGCAGCTGTGCCTGAACCGGGGAGCTGGCAGCCCGGCTCCCCAACCCTGCCCAGGCCTGAGGGCCCAGGACTGAGGGGAGCGGGGAGCGGGGAGCGCGGGGCTGGAACCAAGCGCCGTGGCAACCCCGGAAGTGGGACGGGGGAGCCGGTTTGGGGCGGACGGGTTTCCGGTGGCTGGTTTCCATGGCGGCGGCGGCGGGAGGCGGTGAGTGGCGGGCCCCGGGGGGGCCCCCTCCGGAACCCGGCTGTCCCTCATCCTGCCCCCCCCAACCATTTCCCCATCACCCCCTCCTCCATCTATCTCCCCCCCCTCCCCCTCATCTCCATCCCTCCCCCCCCCCCATCTCCATCCCTCCCCCCATCTCAATCCCCCCCCCATCTCCATCCCTCCCCCCCCCCCATCTCCATCCCTCCCCCCCCCCCCCATCTCCATCCCCTCCCCCCCATCTCCATCCCTCCCCCCCCCCCCCCCCCATCTCCATCCCTCC